>NW_022279600.1:2307500-2372500 GCF_009193385.2 Nasonia vitripennis
GAATGTTTAAAAACGATATTAAAATATTTTTTTTGAATGTTTTTAAGAAATATTTTTACCCAAGGACAAATAAGATTGTAACAATATTTTAGAAATATGCTTGAAATGATTACAAAAACATTTCATTTGTGAAGTAAAATATTTTTGTGCTTTTAAGGAAAATGCAACACAGACGAATTACGTAGGTCACATACATAGCAGAATGCAACACACCGTCAAAATGACCGGTCATGTCTGCACTACGACTTTGCAGTTTCGTAAAATATAGATGACCCTAAACGAGGAACGTGAATACAACAGACGATTTTTTACTGACCTATGTTGATTGCTTAGTTATGGTTTATGTACTATGTCAATTTTGAAATCGTATAATTTTACTCTTGCAAAATATTTAGTTAGACCTTAAAAAAGCTAATTTAATAATAGTTGTGATAAAAAGCTTTCACATACTGAGCTCAATAAGTTCAGACTATTTATAAGCGATGCAACACGCTCATTAGGTGGTAACATATGCACTATTCATAGAAGAACAAACATCTACATTCTTAGTTCCAAAAAAATTGTACAATATTATTTTTAATAAGAAATATTTAAAAACCGTAAGATTTAAGCACAAACTTAACGTGCTCACGCTATTCATAGGAGATGCAACACACTCATAAGGTAGTAACGTCTACACTATTCATAGGAGAACAAGCATATCTATTTTATTAAACTCTGAATTTGATAATTTCAATAATCATTTTCCTAATTACTGAACTCATTAATGAAAATATAGTTGAATTATGAATTGAAATTATTATTGTAACTCTATTAGCATCTTCGCAGACAACAATTTTTGTATGATTTTAACGTACATGTATAATATTTAATTATAAAATACATACTATATGTATTAAACATTTACTTGTAAAAATGCACGCTTTCTCTTTAAAACAAGTAGTAATCATCGTTAAGTTTTACATACTAAAAAGAGTTCTTTCTCTTCTTCATTTTAATGTACATGTATAATATTTAATTATAAAATACATACTATATGTATTAAACATTTACTTGTAAAAAAGCACGCTTTCTCTTTAAAACAAGTAGTAATCATCGTTAAGTTTTACATACGAAAAAGAGTTCTTTCTCTTCTAAGAATGTAATTCAAAGGCCATTCAGGAATTATTTTCATTAAAAAAAAGTAAATTACAAGTCATTCTTGTGATAATTTGTAAGTGGCAATTACTTACAAATAAGAGTTATTTCTCTTTAATGTAATTAATATGTTAAAGCCATACGTATTGTATTGTTACTTATACAAAAAGTACAGAAAAATTTCTAAACGTGTAAAAAAGTATCGCTTCAGTTTATAAATGTAATAAGCTTACCTTTAGTTTGTAACGGGTAAATGTAAATGTAAATTAGATCAACGGATAACGCGTTAATTGACTGGATCGCGTTCCCTCGGTGCGGCGGAGGACTCCTCTACGCCCGCGAAACACCTCCGTTGCATGCAGCTGTCTCAGCTGCTTCTGTTTTTCTGGGTCTACGCGCCGTCTGTCACGTGCTCGGCTGCTCAACTGCGTTAGATAAGTACTAATAAATAACGCCCGCGAAGGCGGCGGTATTCGCAGGAACGAACAGGAATCGGAAGTAAACGAGCGAGGTTTAGAAATGACGACAAATCACGTAAAATAATAAGACTATGGTTATATTTGCTAGTCGCGAAATAAACGTGAATTTACAATAATAAAATAATAATATGCGAGTCGCCAACAACTTTGCGACTCGCCGCGGCACCGAAATAATCGCGCTCGTACGCGTATATCGTCGAGAAGGTCGCGCGCGCCGGATCACCCTCGCACATACACTCTCTCCCATGCACTGAGCGTCACACAAACCTTCTCTCACTCGTCGACGACGCTCCTGATCCCGGAAAGGCTGCGAGACTTGACCACTGCGCTGGACCGCTAGGCAAAGGGATCAGGATCTCCGTATTCCGCGTCGCACTCACATACTTCAAATTCCTAGACACAACACAGCACTCCAAAGTTTACGAACTCTACGAGCGAAGTCGCGTGTTGATCTTTTGAAGGCCGAGAGCTATCTGAGCGCGCACCTGAAGGATTAGCCCGCGCGCTCGTTTTCTCTATCTCTCTCGCGCCTATTGCCGAATTCGCACGTGTTTATTATCGCGCGCGCGACTCTACGCTGTTTCGGCGCGGCGCAGGGGCGAGGTACGTCTCCATCTCGACATCGGAAGGGAAGACGCTCCAAGCGTCTACCTCGTCTACCTCCCGAATGACTACGTGAGGCCGCTCTTCTTCGCGGGTTAACGCGGCCATCACGCGCTCAAAAGCTGCCTGCAGCTCCTGGGGACTCATACCTAAGCATATAAATTTTCTAGCTTAGGTCCGTAGCTCTTTGTGCGCGCATTTTTCGCGGTGACGTCGACGGGTTAGTAATCGTCGGTGCATGCCCGCGGTTGCGCGAACCCTTCGGGCGACTAGGCCTCCTCTTCTCGGTGTCGACCCCACCACTAGGGGTCTCTGGCGTAGGTCTTGCGCGCCTAGCCGTGTACATCTTTTTCCCCGGACGGCCTCTCTTCTTTGTCACAGGGTTGACTACGATCGCGCGCGGCTTTTTCGCTCGCTTCGGGCGCAATATCGTTCTGTTCGCAGACAGAACCTCGCTCGCTTTGCGCTGGTACTTCGCTAGCACCCGCGTCTGCGCTCGAATCCCTCGGAGGTTGAGCGTCGCCGTCTTCTTCGCTCATCTGCGACTCTTCGTCCGTCGCTGGCGCATAGAACAGCTACAGCTGCGCAGCTGGCGCAAGATCGACTTGCTCTCCCATTTCATCGACCAGTCGATACGTATTGGTGCCTCGTATCTCCACTATTTTATACGGCCCAATATATGATGGCGCTAGTTTTGCGGAGGGTTGCTCCGCTCCAGAAGACAACACGTGATTTAGCCTCATCACTACGTCTCCGGCTTTGTTTGTCGCCGGTTTACGCTTTGCGTCATAATAGCGCTTCTGACGATCTTGCGTGCTCTGCGTCCTTTGCGACGCTTGCTCGCGCACCTGGGATAAGTCCCACATTCGATCGTGCCATGCATCGATCGCGCATCGCTGCAATTCTTCTTTTGCGGCGGTGTCCTGCTCGCGCCTCGCTGCAGAAGGCTTCCTCGGTTGAGTCCCGTACATCAGGATCGCCGGACTCACGCCTGTCGAAGAATGGGGCACGGTAATATACCCGAAGGCGATGTCGCTTAATCGCTCGTCCCATGTGTTATGGTTCTCCTCGATGAGCGCGCGCACCATGTTATTTATGGTGCGATTCACCTTCTCCACTGGGTTCGCCTGGGGGTGATAAGGTGGCGTCAATTCATGTCGCACGCCTTGTTCTTTGAGGTATTGATCAATGGTCTTATTCTTGAATTCTGTGCCATTATCCGACAGGAATACCTCTGGCGCACCGTACCGCAAGAAGACTCGCTCTCGCTTTGGTTTCGGTCCCATGACATCTCCCGCTATGATCTGCCATGGCCGAGTAATCACTCGTTTTCCCATCAGGCCGCTTGGCGAGCGCTGCTCGACTTTGATTTGCTGACAAACGAAGCATCGTCGAACATAGTCAGCGGCGTCGGTGTACATAACGAGCCAGTAATAGTACATTACGACGCGCGCACAAGTTTTTTCACGCCCCTGGTGACCGGCTGATGGCTCGTCGTGACACTCTTGCAAGATCTCTGCTCGCTTTTCTTTTGGCACGACGATTTTCCATGCCGTATCGTCATTCCTAGACGCTGGCAATTTCTTATCTGGGCAGAAGTAGTACAGCTGCCTGCCGTACATCTTATACAGCGGATCTTTACTTGGATGCAGCAGTATCTCACGGACCTTTACGCAGTACCATTCGTCCTGGGTTTCACTTGCCCATCCGACTGCCTCGACTGGTACTGTGTCTTCTTCGTACATACGCGACAATGCGTCTGGTATGGCATTTAGCAGGCATTTTCTATGCTCCGGGGTGAGACTTTGACGTGAGAGGAGAAAATCACAAAAAGAGACGCCGGGACCGAGAATCGATCCGGCGCTCCCGAGATCTCTAGGCGCGCGTGCTACCGCTTGAGCCAACGCCGCCCTATTTCGTCACTCTCTATCCTGCCTCGATTACCGGCGTGGCGAGGGACGTTGTTCCTCGTTATTGTAAGTTATTGTAAATGTTCCACATCGACTTACTAAGTTTCGAGTATTTCACTATGGAAGCAGAATAAAATAAAGTACGAATTTTTGTGCAAGTGACTGTTTCAAAATAAAGTTTTTAGAAATAAAAGAGAAAGTTTTCGAAAAATCATTTGCACAGAAGTTTGTATTTAAATTAATTCATATTCGAGTAAAATAGTTGATATTAAGTTCAAGAAATATAGAGCATTTGCAACATATAAAATTTAGCTTAATGTATTTTAAAACCTATTTTAAAATATATTTTTAAAATTTTCTTACAAGCTTTTACTTGCAAAGAAGAATTCCGCACTCTTTAAAGAAAGTAATAATTTCGGAGCCATTTAGTAAGGGCAATACAATATGTTTACTTAAAAATTTGTGTATGCTGAGTGTTATCCCCTTCAGAACGAGTAATTTATCTTTTTTTTTCTTTAAATTAATTCACATTTGAGTAAAATAGTTGATATTAAGTTCAAGAAATATAGAGCATTCGCAACATATAAAATTTAGCTTAATATATATTGTCAACATGGCGGCCACGAGTGCGGGCCAGATGTTAAGGCCAGGAAATAAATCGTTCGCTTGTCATACTAAAAAGACAAGTGGAATTGTTGTGTGTATTTTTTGTGATAATATATACCACGCGAGTTGTTTTGAGAGAATTGATAAAGTAAAAACCCTAAGTGATGTGTTTATTATCTGCCCAAACCACGAGGATGTCAACATAACCTCAAACGTAACTCAAGATCTGCTAAGCAAAGAAGTGAAAACCGTATTAGCTCAACTTAAGAAAACTACAATAAGTGAAATTAAGAATCAAATACTAAATGAACTCAATGATAGTAAAGATGGGAATGAATCTGAAAGTGAGGATGAAAAACTAAGAATGGAAAATACATTACTAAAAGAACTAATCAATGAATTGAAAGAACCAACTCTTAAGAGAAAAGATTAATACGGAGAAATCTATCCTTCCAATGCTAAGAACAAAAAGTTTTGCCGAAATAACAACAGCTAATGAAAAAAAGAGTTCAAAAATTATTGCCAAAAAAAATGAATAAAGAGGACAAATTAGAAAAAATTACGGATAGAGTAAATCATTATTTAATTAAAGACAAAACAATTCAAACAAAAAGAGTAATAAAAAAAATGAAAAGGAATTAATAATTAGCTGCAAAGACGAAGAAAGTGCTGACAAAACGATAAAAGCACTAAACAAGCTAAATAGCATATGCAACATACAGAAAGAAGAAATGCTGAATCCGAAAGTAAGAGTTGTTGGCATAAATAATTTTGAAAATCTAGGAAACGACGCCTTAGAATCTGATATCAATACTAGAAATTTCAACGCAATGAAGAAAAAGAGTTCAGTCCTATACACATACAAAATCCTAGAACTAACCTCCAAACGCTCATCCTGGAGGTAACCGATGAAATCTACAAGAACATCAGAGAAAACAATAACAGAGTTTTCATAGGGCATCAAAGCTGCAGAGTCTTTGATCACATTAGTGTAAAACCTTGTTTTAAGTGTGGCAGATACGGTCATAAAGGAACAAAGTGCCGGAATGAAGTAACATGCCTAAAATGTTCTGGAAACCACCAATCAAATGAGTGTTAAACGAATAACTATAAATGCCCAAACTGTCTACATAGTAATAACAACTATAATACAAAATACAATACAGAACACTTGGCATTTGACAGTCACGAATGCGAAGTGTTAAAATCTAAAATAAGGAAAATGATTGAAATAACTGACTACAGTGTATTCCCTATCATTCCAAGATACCTCGGTAAAATAGAACATCAACATTACCAGACGACGACAACACTATCAGCTGGATTATCGACTACAATTCTGCATAGCATAAACTCAGGAATAGTGAGCAAAAGGAACAACAAAGCGCATAATGGAAGACATTGACTTTATTGAAATAAGTAATAGTGAATTAGAATATAATAACATGCGGACCCTCAATAAAAGCCTTAATGATGATAACACTAAAAACTTAATATTATGTATAAATGTAAGAAGTCTAAATGCAAATTTTGAGAAATTTGAGACTTTTATTGAGCGACTAGCTAGGAAGCCAGTGATTGTAGTGTGCGCGGAGACATGGAAGCTAAAACATCCAGAGTACTTTCACCTAGGTGGTTATAAGAGTTATTACAATAATAGTGTAATCAATAAATCTGACGGGGTAATGCTTTATATAAAAAATAACATATTTGAAAGTACTAGTATAGATAAGATAGATATACTAAAAATAATAAGCACAAATATAAAATTAATAACTGGTGAAGCCTTTAAAGTCTCCGCGATCTACAGATCACATGACTTACCAAAAACAGAATTTATCCATAGCATTAAAAAATTCATGTTATCACAGAGAAAGATAAAAAACTATTGTATAGTGGGTGATTTCGATGTGGATATACTGGACGGTAATTTTAGTACAAAAGACATATGCGAAAAAACATTTAGCCAGGAATATATGTAGGAAGAGGAAGTCTAGGCTGGGCTAGAGACTGGACACTCTTCTCTTAAACAATCACTTTATTCACTCTATCTCTCCAACTCGACCGACTCGTGCCGTGGTCTGCGGAACACTCTCGGCTCTTATCTGTGTTAAAGGTGTGGTTCGCTAGATTGCGCGAAATTATTTTGTGAGGGCCAGTATAGAGCCGCGTCAATGCAGGTTTAATAGGTTTTTCCTGTAGCCAGACGTGTGTACAGGTATCTAAACCTTGATGTGTGAATGGCTTGGTAGCTGTCTTGTGATTAACTGGAACTGGTCTCAGTTGTCTCATGTAATCGCGAAATTCGTTGTAGAAAACACGAACGTTCGGCTCTTCGTTGGTGAAGGGAGAGAAATCACCGGGAATTCTCATTGACTTGCTGAAAACTAAATCAGCTGGACTAGCATCGGTGTCTAAACGGATGCGCGTGCGTAGTCCAAGCATGACTGTGGGCAGTAAACGAATCCAGTTTTGGTTGTCTCCGTGGCACATGAGAGCTGACTTGATGTCTCGGTGGAGACGCTCCACCATGCCGTTGGAAGCAGGATGATACGACGAGGTTCTGATCCTGTTGATTCCTAGGGTCGATAATAATTCTGAAAACAATTTGGATTCGAACTGGGCACCCTGATCTGTAGTGATCGTCGTGGGTGAACCGTAACGACAGATCCAGTTGTCATGAAAAGCACGAGCTACCGTAGCTGCAGTGGTATCTGTAATTGGTATTGCCTCTGGCCATCTCGTGTAGCGATCGATGATGGTGAGGAGATGCGTGTAGCCGTTGCTGTGGGTGAAGGGGCCTACGAGATCCAAATGGACGTGTTCGAATCTAGCATCTGGAGCAATGAAATGCCGGGGCAAAAACTTATTGTGTTTGGTCACTTTAGATTGCTGACATGCTGTGCACGCTTTGCACCAAGAGGCGATGTCGCGACTCATGTTCGGCCACACATACTGCTGGTGGATGAGTCGGGATGTGACTTTGACTCCAGGATGCGAGGGTGAGTGAAAGTTGTTAAAAACTTCCTTTCTCAATTTCTTGGGAAGGTATGGACGAATGACGTCCTCGTAGATGTCGCAGTAAAATGCTGCGTGCGCGGATCCCCACGTAAGTTTGCGCAGCTTTTAGGGGTGGTCCGGCATTTGCAGAATTTCTTTTAGCTCTTCGTCCTTTCCCTGTTCCTCGCTGAGTTGTTTGGCGTCGAACAGTGTTAGTAGCTTGAAAGCGTTGATGTTAGCGAGGACTTCCCTGACTTGTGGATCAGCCAAGAGTTCAGGATCGCTCCAGTTGAAAAATGCAGGCGATGTGAAAGCGTTGATTCTTGACAGTGCGTCAGCAACGTCATTCTCCTCCCCTGGGAGATAAAGAATCTCCGTGTTATACTGGGCGATATATAACAATCTGCGGGAGCGAATTGCTGGCATTTTGTCGTGGTTCTGCTGAAGAGCGTAGATCAAAGGCTTGTGATCCGTATAAATTTTAAATTCTGCTCCTTCAAGGTAGTGATGGAAGTAACGAATTGCTTCATAAATTGCCGTTAGTTCCCTGTCATAAGTGGCGTATTTCATTTGCGCAGGAGAGAACTTCTGCGAGCACAATGCCAAGGGTTGCCAGGCATCATCCGAGCGTTGCTCGAGGGCCGCTCCCATTGCGGTATCGGAAGCATCTGTGATGAGGCGCAGTTCAGCGTTTTCACTGGTAAAAGCTGTGAAAGCTAAGTTGATGAGATCCTCTTTGCATTTGCGGAAAACATCCTCAGCTTCCGGAGTCCAGGGAACTGGGAGTTGTCTTTCTTCTTGGCACCTTTCAAGAATTCATTAAGAGGGCGTTGTGTCTCGGCAGCGTGCGCGAGTAAACGCCTATAGCTGTTCACAAGACCTAAGAATCTTCTTAATTCTTCGATGGTCCGTGGTAATGGAAATTCTTGGATCGCCTTAACTTTCTCTGGGTTAGGTTTGAAACCGTTAGGCGTGATGAGGTGACCCAGGAAAACGAGTTCAGAAACCCCGAGACTGCATTTCTCCAGGTTTACCTGCAGCTCGTACTCGTTGAGGCGATTGAGCACTATATCTAAGTGCTTCTGGTGCTCTTCTTCAGATGTGGAGGCGATAAGAATGTCGTCTAAGTAGACGAAGACAAAGTCTAGGTCTCCCAACGCCGAGTGAATATAACGTTGGAAGGTTTGTGAGGCATTTCGAAAGCCAAAAGTCATCACTGGGAATTCATAAAGTCCAAAAGGTGTAATTATTGCCGTCTTGGGCACATCTTCTGGTGTTACCGGGATTTGATGGTAGGCTTGACGTAGGTCTAGGGCCGAGAAAATCTTCTTGCCGTGGCAGAAGGTCATGCAATCATGCATGTGCGGAATCGGATAACGATCCGGGACTGTGATTAGATTTAATTTGCGAAAGTCGCCGCAAGGACGCCATTGGTTGTTTTTCTTCAGCGCCATGTGAAGTGGACTGGCCCATGCACTGTTGGAAGGCCGGTAGATGCCCAGCTCGCACCATTTCCGAAATTCCTTCTTCGCTGCCTTGAGCTTCGCTGGAGCGAGAGGACGGGCTCGCTGCGAGACTGGCTGGCCCTTGGTGACAATGTGGTGAAAAACTCCCCTTTTCTTGACCGTTCTGAACTGGTCAGGGCCAAAGACTTGGGGATATTTGTTCACGATGTGTGCGTATTTATGGTTCGGAGCCAAAAAGGAAATTTGCACTGGCTGCACTGACTTGACGAAAGCGGGAGCGTGCGTAAACTGATTTCCATCTACCAGTCTCTTGAGCTTGAGATCTGGCAGAAGATGGTAATGCTTCATGAGATCGGCTCCTATGATTGAATGCGGAACATCCGCTATGGTGAAGTTCCAAGCGATTTTGTAAGGTAGGCCAACGTCCAGCTCGCGACGTTTGACGCCATAAATGTTGATGGTGGAGCCATTGACCGCATAGAGCTTGAGGTCAGCTGGCTTACCATGCCAATTGTCTGGCTTGGGGACTACGGAAATGTCCGCGCCGGTGTCTATCAGGAAGACTTCATTTGAGAGATTGTCTCTCACGTGGAGACGTGCGGTGAGGTTGGACCGGCTGTCAGTCTCCTCGACAGCAGGATTCTTTAGTTTTCCTGTTTGTCCGTTACTTTTGGCTGCCTTATCTTGTATTCCTGACCGGGGCCACGTTTCCAAGCACACGGCAGCTGACAATTACGCGCTTCCTTGCCAAATTTCCGATGGAAGGTGCAGAAGTTTGTGTTGTTGGAATAGCGCGGCTTGGATTTTGATCTACCCGAGGTCGAATCGCGTCTATTCTTTGAATTAGTACGCGACCTGTTGTGATGCTTGTCTGGCCTAGAACGACCTTGCTGTTCAGGATTGATTGTCTTCTGAAGTGCAGCTAATAGTTGTTCGAACTTGTCGACCGGGTAGGTGGCAGGCTGGTTATTGTCCTTCAAAGCACTGATGTTGTGTGACTGTTGAAGGATGTCGAAGGCCATATCTGCGCTTTTGACAAGTTCTGCTTCTTCTTTGTAGTTCCAAACCATCAGTCGTATTTGTGCTGGAAGACGGCTTTTCCAGAGCGAAATTACTGTATCTCTGGGCACTCGGTCCTGCGCTAGGCTGAGCAGTTCAGCGAGGAAGTCTGATGGTCGCTTACAACCAATTTCTAGACCTTTGAAAAGCCTGTCTAATTGTTGCTCCGGAGTCTCAGCATATTTATCCGTGAGGATTTTTTTTAGTTCCTCATATTTGCAGCCTCTAACAAGAGTGTTCATCTTGTACTGGAGCTCGTGGTGAATGTCTTGACTCAAGCGTGTGCCGACGAAGTTGAATTTGGCTTCGTCGTCATGGACGTTGTGAGTTAAGAACAGATCTTCCAATTGCTTGAACCATCCTTGAGGATCGTGTTTGTGGAAGTTCCAGAATTGAAGATGCTTGGTGCTTGGTGCCGTTGGAAGGCAGTGTGGCTGTCCAAGCATGGAGTTTCCTTGAAACTGATTTCGTTGTTGGAATTCTGCTCCTGAATTGCTATGTGAAGCAAAAGGTAGGTCAGGCTGAAAGGTTTGACCAGTTGAGGGAATGTTGCCGAAGACGTTGGGCGTCCAGCTGGAAAAACTGTAGCAGGTAGTGCTAGCAGTTTTTGTCGTTGCCAGAGACGAGCTTGCGAAGGTCAAGGTCGTTGTCATTACAGCCTTGTTTTCAATGACGTGATCCGTGGGTTGCTTCTGCGACCACGAGGCGAAGCATTCCTCCATGTACCTTTTAAATTCATCCATTTTGCTGTCAATCTTCTGGTCGATCGATTCCAGGATTTGGTCGGCATTAGGCGCTCATCGCTGGCCGTCTGAGTGCCTGTTTTTGTTGGTGGCACCAGTGTAGTTTGTAATGGTGCCAGTGGTGCTTGAGGGCCAGAAGTGCGAAGTTGAAGTTGGGAAATTTGATCGCTGGCTCACTCCACTGAAGTCAAAGCCTCCTGCCATGGTGCCATACGTTTGCCGTACCGTTAGGTTGCAGGCCAAAGCCGGTTGCCATATTCGTTACCTCTACGTAGTCAAAAATCGTGTTTGACGAAATGCTCGGTAATGAACCCGAATTAACGTGGGTGGTGAGCGATGGAGAGATGCTTAGTTGGCTGTCGCTCGTGGTGGTATCTTGAGTGCTTTCGTTGCTGGTACTTGTATTCGTTGTCTTGACTGGAGAGTGGAATAATGACATTTTCCCGGGTCTTCTGAGTGACCTTGAATTACGCGAAGTTGGAAGGAAAGTCTTGGGGACTAGCTTGCCCGACCTTAATTGTAAGCTAAACTCGTTATCGCTCATAAACGGTGGGGTGCAACGACCAGCCTAACTCTACGTTGAAACAAGCCGTACAGAATTATTGATAGACTAAAGTGTACTCGCAGGTACATACATTGGCAAGGCAAAGACTTGTTCAACCGCCAACTAAATTAACTTATTGCTGGTGCAAATGCAAAGGCTAACGCTACGCTGCGTTGCCAAACGACGTGGCTCTCGGAAAAGACATGTTGTCCCTCCTG
Organism: Nasonia vitripennis; assembly: GCF_009193385.2. Classification (NCBI taxonomy): domain Eukaryota; kingdom Metazoa; phylum Arthropoda; class Insecta; order Hymenoptera; family Pteromalidae; genus Nasonia; species Nasonia vitripennis. The sequence goes on from NW_022279600.1 coordinate 2,319,266, forward strand.
CGTGAACCAACATCCGGGAGGAGGAAGCAACAGCGTCTGTTTGCGAGGGAGCCTGTTGCTTGAATTTATCTATTAACGTCGTTTGTTTATTTGATAAAAGAGGAAAATGATTGAAATCACTAAGTTCCTAGATAGGAAACGTAAAATTATGGAATTAAAGTTTGTAACCTGTATGTGCCGCGGCGCTGAGTTGACCTTGCGGCGTGTGTAAGAGGACTCTCTCAACTAGAGATGATTGTTGTTCCTTCTGCGTGAACCAACGTCCGGGAGAAGGAAGCAACGTGTCTGCACGTGAGAGGCCTGACGTGCCCTAAGCCTTATGAAACTAAAAGAAATAACACACTTGTGTTAATTACGCATTCTAAAAAAAAATATATAGATTTACTGAATCTATTCGTTGACGCAACGTATGCGTGACACTTCGACGAACTGTTGCGATTCGCACCAACAGTTCTCGGAATCAGAGCCGCTTCGTAACCAAGATGGCGGCTTTGCGGTGGAAATTTCGCTCGCGCGCACTAAATTACCTGTGTGAGATTTTCGCACGTCTCGCCACACACGACGCTACAATTTCGCCACTACTGCTGCCGATGAGGAGGTGTTGGTTGGGTGGATAAAAGGCGCCGGTGTCGATGGCTTCACGCAAATCCTTGTTGTAGAGCGCCAAAGGTCACGGCCTTGACGATGAGAAGGCGCCGGTGACGGTGGCTTCGCGCAGAAGATTTAGTCCCTCGGCGAGGGCTTCCACGTTGTGCAACGTATCGTTGCGGGGAAACTATACGCGCCGGCGTGCCTGCGCGCGTATAGCTTAAAATGGCGGCGCGTCGCTAGGACTTGTTGCTGCCGCCCTCGACACGAAAAAAAAAACGTGTGTCGAGGAGATCGACTTGGTTGTCGATAGTACTCCGTGTGTGCACCGGCGTGCCAGCGTGCACACGGGAGTGTGCGATGTGCGTGAAGAATGACGCAATCGCAAAATGTCTTTGTCCGCGACGTGCGAGACAAAGACTCCTCGGCTGGAGAGACTTGCCGAGATGTCCGTTTCTTCTTCTCGTCGGCGCTCGTTGACTCGTCGTCGAGAAGCCTGCGTCGGTGTCACTAATGTAGGAAGAGGAAGTCTAGGCTGGGCTAGAGACTGGACACTCTTCTCTTAAACAATCACTTTATTCACTCTCTCTCTCCAACTCGACCGACTCGTGCCGTGGTCTGCGGAACACTCTCGGCGTCGGCGCTCGCTCGCAGCATGGCCGCTCTCTCTCTCTCTCTCTCTCTCTCTCTCTCTCTCTCTCTCTCTGCAGTCGGGAGGTGCTGCCACCTAACGTGGGGCACCTACATATATAAATAATTGTTTGGAATTCAAATATAGTCCTTGTCTCACAACGATAACTAGACCCTCCACCAAGATTGATGGGGGTACATGCATAGATAACTTCTTTGTTAAGTCAAATAATATTTTAATAGATTCATACAAGTTAACAAATCCTTTCAATGATCACTACCCTCTGATGATAAATATTAAACAAGAAACTGCTCAGATAAATGACCATACAGTTTCGAAACGTATATGTAACAAAAAACTAAGGAGAGAGGCTAGTATAATTGGTTGGAACTCTATCTTGAGCATAGATAACCCAAATTGTGCTATAGAATCTTTAATCGAAATAATACAACACTGTGTTAATAAAGCTACTATTACAAAGCAAACAAAAACAAAAAGAAAGATTCTGTACCACGCAAAAACTGGATAACAAGTGCGATATTAATCTCTTGCAAAAGAAAAGAAAACTTGTATAATTCAATGGAGAGCAAACCAACGTGTCAAATTTTGAAACAGGACTATATTAATTATTCAAAAATATTAAATAAAGTCATCAAAGATGCTAAGATAAAATACGATCGCGAAACCATAGAGCGAAACAGTGATAATCCAAAGAAACTGTGGAAAACAATTAAGGCTAAATTAGGTAAATCAACTGTACAAAAAAGGAACAAATTGAATATATATACGACAATAACGTAAATCTTGAAAATAAGGCGGAAATAGCAAACACTTTGAATGAGTATTTCTGTACAATAGGAGTAACATTAAGTAATCATATTGTCGCACCGGACGAAAATGAGGTAAAACTTCCAAACAGTAATAATCAATCAATGTTCATCAGACCTACGAATGCGATAGAGATACATGAAGTAATATGCTCCATGAAAAAAAAGCAGGTGGAGTGGATGATATAAGTGTAGCTACCCTTCAAACTATAGCAGATTACATTCTTTCGTCATTGGAATACATCTATAACTTATGCATTGAGAAATCAGTATGGCCTTCAGCCCTCAAGAGGGCTGAATTTATACCTATTTATAAAGCTGGGGTTAAGACTCTGATGTCTAACTACCGGCCTATATCCCTCATTTTAAACATTGCGAAAATCCTTGAAAGAATAATTTTTATTAGGCTCTACAATTTTATGGAAATACATAATATAATATCAGACAAACAATTTGGTTTTGTTAGTAATAAAGGCACCACAGATTGTCTAAATTATATAACAAACTTAATTTACAACAATTTGGATAAAAGCAAACCTCTGATAACTGCTTTTTAAGACCTATCCAAGGCTTTTGATACGGTAAACCACAAAATTCTGCTTAAAAAATTAGAACGATATGGTGTAAGAGGGACTGCTTTAGATTTGTTTATCAGCTATCTCGACAGTAGGAAACAAAGAGTAAAAATTCCTAATTGTATGAGTGAAGATAAAACCGTAACAACTGGAGTTCCTCAAGGAACTATACTAGGACCGTTACTATTTATAATATACGTGAATGATCTACTGACAGATATGCCAAATGATTCTATCCTGTCCTACGCTGATGACACCATCGTCATCTCGAGTGACGATACGTGGGCTAAGGCAGAGGAAAGGATGAATGAATATTTAAAAACCGTAGCGAAATGGCTAGCAGTAAATAAATTGTCTTTAAATGTAGAGAAAACGGTTGTCATGACATTTGGAAATTACTGTGATAGTGTGCCATTAACAGTTGATATAAGGCTAGATAGCAAATCATTAAAAAGAGTTGAATTCCATGAATATTTAGGATTAATCTTCGATTTTAATATGAAATGGGATAAACACGTTGATTATATTATAAAAAAAAAACAAATATTTGATCTTTATTTTTGCTAAAATTAAGAACATCATGGACACTAAAACACTACTTACTGTTTACTACTACGCTTTCTTTCATAGCATAATTAATTATGGAATAATTGCATGGGGTGGAGCTTATGGTACTTGCATCAAACTAATTCAAGGAGTACAAAATAAAATCATGAAAATTATTTGTAAAAGCAAATTTGTAAAAGAAAAATACCCGCTAAACGTAAAACAATTATTCCATTATCAATCAATCTTGTACCATCATAAAAATCTAAGACAAAAATATATTAACTTGACGAGCAAAACAAGAAACAAAGATATTCAAATACCTAAAATATCTAAGACAATAGCTACAAAGAATAGTTACTATGTAGCAATTAAAATTTTTAACAACTTAACAAGTGATCTGAAAGAATTATGTGGTAGTAAGCTAAAAGTTAAAACAAAACTCAAAGAATATATCAAAGAAAATGAATGCAATATATTATGGTAAAACTCTTAAATTTTAAGTACTAGTATTTTACAATTAACCAACGCAATGTAAGAGATCTCAAATAGACATTTTATGTAAATAAGTACTTTTGAAAGTTATAGTATAAACTATATAGAAATGTATTATTAATAAGTATTTTGTTAAACATTGAAAAGTTTTATCATCGTTATTTGGATATTCAAATTCAAAACTTTATTCAATTGCGTGTATTTTTTTGCAATGAATATTAGTAGCTAGAAAAGACAAATAAACACAATCATGAGTAACAATTTTTACAACAACAGTATGAAAGGGCTGGAAAGATGGGGAGCACAACGAGTATGCAAAGTACATACTTGTTTTGTTTTTCTACTTTTCTTTCTTGTTTAGTTTTAGGTTAGTTTTTAAGCTTTTCTTTATACCATTTCCTATGTACAGGTAATTTTATTTACCTCTATAGGATGCCTTCTAAAGGCATTGTAAGTGGTTTGATAAATAAATAAATAAATATTTTAAAACCGAAAAGTCATATTTTTTGTAGAAATATAAGTGTACTTCTTTCCCCTTGATCGTTTCAGCGTAATAAGTATTTTTGAAATATATTCTTAAAATTTTCTTACAAGCTCTTACTTGCAAAGAAGAATTCCGCATTCTTCGAAGAAAGTAATAATTTTGGAGCCACTTGGTGATACAATATGTTCACTTAAAAATATGTGTATGCTGATTGTTATTCCCTTCAGAACGAGTAATTTATAATTTTCTTTCTTTAATAAAACATAATTTTTGTTTAAAAAGATGCTGATAAGTTTATAATAATTTCAATATATGTTAATGCTTAAATAGTATATTGTGCAACTAGGGGGGAAAATTGGCTTTTTCTAGCGAGGGTGAAAACATCACCCGAGTCTCAAAAAGCAACTCCCCGTTTGTTGCACACCGTACTTTTTATGGTAAGTGCACGAATAGGCCACTTATCATGCATATGAAAGGAATGAGAAATTCGAGGACTTTTCAAAGTAAAACAATAGTATATTGAAAATTTTGAAAATTTCGAAAAATTTTCCTGGTAGAGATGTTCATGATAATATTTCCAGAAATAGGCAAGATTTGTATGAACTGGGTAGATTCCAGTCTCAACATATTGGTAGAAATTCCATCTAAAATGACATGAATTCTGGAATATTTCTAGCCAGATCTGCTAGAAGTCGTCTGCAAGAGTTGCGGCTACATAACATAACCTTGCTTTTTTGCTTTTTTTTATGATTCGTAGGATTTGGATGTGCGACCGATTTTTAATTCGCGTGTATACATAATATACATGTATCACTGATAAACCTATAAATAATATTATTATTTATAGGTTTATCAGACCTAACTTGTTGATACAATTTTTAACGTTTTCATGATAATATATTAAAATGCTTACATAGTTGACTGAATATTTTGTAATTTACGAAAGTGATTTGATTTTGCATGATTAAAGAAGAATATTTAAGTCATAGTTCGCACTAGTAATGACATAACAGCATATTATGTAACAGTTTTTGTCAAAATATTCTTTTAAATAAATTTTTGAACTTTACGTATGAAATATATAATCGTTTATAACAATAATTACTTTGAGATAATGTAAAGTTAATAATCATATTAATAAAAATGTTATATCTTTTCTTCCTTCGTGTATCATGTAAAATACATGTATGTATTGTATTAAAAATTAAAATAGTATAATTACTCAATATTTTGTTTAAATTTCATATATTTTGACAAATCTTTTACTAAATCTTCTTGGGCTTGGAGTTATCGTTAATCCTGGGTTTGGAGTTATCGTTTCTCCTGGGCTTGGAGTCATTGTTTCTCCTGGGCTTGGAGTCATTGTTTCTCCTGGGCTTGGAGTCATCGTTTTTCCTGAAACTGTCATCAAGTTTTTTCTTGTGCCTCAATCTTTGTTTACAACTTTGGCGATTCTTCTTTTGAGACTTCTTTGTAGAGGTGTTACATTTTTTAGAAGAAGTTACTGCAGTTAAATGGTCGTCGATGCCAATTGGTTCAAAAATATTCATAAAAAGTTATATATCAATTGTTTTTTTTTTCATCGAATCAATAGACTTGTCACATATGAAAGTGTTGACGTCAAGTAGACATAATCACAATTTACATTATTTCTTAATCATCATGCGCTATACAATATGTTGCAGTATTTTTAGAAAGTATATTGTAACATTAGAATGAAGAATAAATATAATAATCCATAAAATGACCATTAACATTAATTCTTATTCATCACGCGCTCTACAATATGTCGCAGTATTTTGAGAAAGTATATTGTAACATTGGAATGAAGAATTAATATAATAATCAATAAAATGACCATGTATGTAAAATTTTATCCTACGAGGTTTTTCTACTAATAAGAAAAAAATAACAAGAGCAACAAACCGAATACGCAATAGTATAATTAATTTTCTTGTCTCTAGCCGATTTTCATTCTTAATGTATGATTGATACGCTTGCTTTTTAGTTTCCGAAAAATAGACAAATAATTATAAGATTACCTTCATTATCGCTTGCGAACATGTCGGTATCCGAATCTCCAATTATATGTTTGTGAATAAACGCATTTTGATGCAATTGTAAGTCAGGTTGCGTTTCGGGTAAAATTATATCTGTATCGGAAAGAAACATATTTTTCATAAATGTTTTATTTAAAAATACCTTCTTTTTCAAATCAAAGTAGATGTACATTTTTTTAATAGTTCTATAATTATAAAATTCAACACTTATAAAAAACAGTAATGTAAAAATAACCTTTCTTACCAGGAGGAGCATCAAGTGCGGTAGTGCATTTAATATTGGTGTTAGTAGGTTTGTTCTTATTTGGTGATCCAGATCCATTTTGTGCTGTAAATAATAAATCAATTGTTTTATTATGCACTATTAAATATAAATCAATGTCTATTATTTATATCTATTTACCTTTCACATGCGCTTCAGACGGCAAAACTGAGTTACTTTTAGTTCCTAAAAATAAATTCCAAATATAAGTGTTGATATACTGTAACGGGGTTTCCGTTAAGTAAAGCGACGAGGAGGATTCGACCCCATGTTCCCGAGATCTCAAGGCGCGTACTCTAACCACTGAGCCAACGACGCTCTATCCTGCACTCGCGCCGACTAGCTCTTACGGGCGCTATTCCCGCCCATTACAGCCCCCCTCAAGAAGTGAATTGGCCGGGCTAACTTCACCTTCTTCATACCGATTCCCCAGCCATCCAGCCTTGCCAGAGAGTCCTCGACAGCTGAACGCCTGACTGGTGACGTTTCAACCCAAGACTCGCGGCTCGCCTGACTCCGACTACAGGAATCTTCCCTGGGCTTACCGACTCTCGAACCTTGTGGGTTTTTGAGTTGGGCGCCATGTAACGGGGTTTCTGGGAACTAATTCGCACAAAAGTAAAGCGACGAGGAGGATTCGACCCGACGCCCCCGAAATCTCAAGGCGCGTGCTTTAACCACTGAGCCAACGACGCACTACCCTGCACTCGCGCTGACTAGCTCTTACGGGTGCTATCTCCGCCCGTTACAATACATAGTAAATGAAAACAGTAATTTATAAATATCGCAAATTACTTATAATCTCATCGATTATAGATTGGAAGCTGTCTTCCGATATTTGTATTAACCACAAAAAAAATTAAAATAGGACAAGTTAAGCAAATTGCAAAAAGTATTTATTACCAAAGTCTTTACCATTATCACGTAACCAACTATTATGACCTCCCTGGTTTTCTGAATGTACGAGTTCCAAAGGTTTAGGAGACACAAAATCGCAGTGCTCTTTTCCAATAGGTAATGTACCATTTTGTACAATTTGCTCTGCAAAAATAAAATTTTTTCTGCTGAAAAGTATCATTTTATCAAAGGATACAACTTAAATTTATTTAGAACGATGCGATTTTTTAATAATATATTAGCTATACATGAACTATTTTATAAATTATTTTATATGCTGTAGAATAATATTCAAATACACGTCAAACTTTTACATTTTTATACAGTTAACGTATCCAATTACAAACTGAGACAAAACAAATAATTATAATATTTACCTTGTGCAGTCGATTTTTGTAAAGGAATAAGGTTTGAATTCCGCTCTGATGAAACGTCTCTTGCACCAGATGATTGTGGAGATTGAAATATATATATATATATAAATCATTGTTTCAAGTTAAATATATAGAGACAATATCAATGAAGTCTGCACAAACGTAAATTATTTTAGTTTTACACGGCTTGCGCGTCAAATCAAGGTTACAAGTTTAAAAATAGAAAATATTGATTATTTTTACCTTCCTTTCATAATTCTGGGGACGAATTCTGCTTCGGTTGTGAGATATCAACTCCTTTTGCACCGCATGTTAGTTGAGGTTCTAATACATCTAAACATAATGTTGAAATTACATTACAATATGCTTAAATTGAAAAATCCAGAAATCATTATCATTTCAATTACTTGTTCTTCATCGCTTTGGTGGCACAACTATGTCGTCATCAGCATCTGCAAAATTTAATTCATTATTAATTGTAAAATAAAATAAAACATACACATTTAATTTTTATTTATCTTCAAGATCAGTTATTCGCAGTTCAGACTTATCTATTCGTTGCCATTAATTTAAAAATAATTTCTTTACGATTGTAAACCGTTATCAAATTACAATAACCCATTATTTAAATAATTATATATCTTACGAGCATTATTAGTGTAATTTAATGATACATCAACTATTGGTCGCTCCTCATTCGCACAAGAAGAGAAAGTATGACTATCATTGTCAGCGTTTTCTTGTTGGTTTGTAAGTGTAAGCTGCTGCTCTACCTCATCGCAATTTTCATCAAACTGTGCTAAAATAGCACGTGCCTGATCTTACAGATTATTTATTTGTTGGTTACCACCACGTTGTCCTGCAGGAAAATCATATAAATTAATAAAATTATAAAATAATTGCTCAAGTAATAAATATCACGATAGAATTAATAAACATCTCCACTTACGATAAAAATGAGGAATATTTTCATGTTGGTGATGTCTTTTCCTCTTTATTTGCTCATATACTCTTCGAGAAGCAGGATCCATGACCAAGGACAAATCAAACTCGATGTCTTTCGACATTGGAACAATTGTTGGTTTCTCAGTCATTTCTGTGTGTAGCTTTATATAACCATCTCAGAGATTTTTCAGTTTCTCATTCAGATTCCTCTTGAGCTTTGCAGCGCATTCTATAAAGGCTATAGCCGGGTTACTATGGTGAAATGGCCCCCTTGGAAAATGTATATATGTTATATACCATTCGATGGGGGATAAAAAAAAACTCCCATAGCCAAATTTTTAGCTCTCTGCCTAGTGCGCATGCGCAGTAACGTCGATAAACGTGTTTTTTTGATTTTATTTTTTTCTGAAGTCCCTATAGGATAAAAATTTTTTAAAAAATTCACATTGGTGTATTTTTATGTCATGAATAACTGCAATTTTTTTGGGATTACATAACCTCAAATATCGGATCTAAAAAAATTATTAAAGTTTTCAATCGATATTTTGACCCCCTTGTTTTTGAGGTGCAACTTTTTAAGTAGACTTTTTTTGTGTACTTTTTCCCGTTCTTTACGATGGCACTAACGTTTTTTTCCTTAAAAATGGTGGCACAACTCGATTTGAGCCAAAAACTGATTTTTTTGCCATTTTTTCACGTTTTTAGCTGGTTATGTTACAATTTAGTTACTAAAGTGACTCCTTTTGAGTAGTTTTGCATATCTTCCCATGAAAACATAATCAAATGAAATATTTTGTTCGCTCCAAGCCGTATTTTTTATATTATCTTACGTTTTCAATGATGGTCTTATCAGAATTTGAGGTAATAAAGGGTTTCTCTCTATATATAAAAAGAATATCGCCGCTGTCAGTGTCTGCTTTTCTCTTTAACCTAAAAATGCCCTCATTTGAGTGATTTAACGCCGAAAAAGGCCATTTTTGGTACCATGTAACCCAAAACTAACCTAAAAATGTCATAATGCAAGGGTTTTCACGCAAAAAAGCCTGTTTTTAGCTAAACATAGCCTTGAAATCGATCGTTTGAGGGTACTTTTGGCGTCTTGTGGTCTTAAAAAGGCCATATTTGGCTTATCTGCCTCTACTTAATTGATTATTCAAAATCTATTGACAGTAATAATTATCAGGTAAAAAGGAATTGAAGTTAAGTATGTTCAATTCGTACAAAGTATAATTTATTATCTTCATAGGCTATTTAAAATAAATTATGGAACGTATACAAGTAGCTTTTTAAAAATAACGAATGTTCACAATAGAAAAAATGATTCACTCATCATTGTCACTATCTTCATCAATACACACTTCAATTTGATCATTAAGAAACATTTTAGACAGAATTTCAGCTGGTCGTATGATTTTTGATAAATATCTTCCATGTGAAAGATAATAGATTATGGCAGCAATATGCGCACAACATCCTATAGTACGGTTACCGTTAGCACAATCACAACAGTGTCTTAAGATGCTAGAATAACCAATACCATTTGGTTTATACTCAACGAAACATTTGTATTGTTTTCTGTTAATATGCCTGGATTGAACTTCAAGTTTGAGAATATTGTTAGTCTCTTTTGAATATCCAATCTTCAAATTATTATCTGCGTCAAGCATTTCCGCTAAGTAAGATATTGTCTGTTTAAGCTGATATGTTCCTGTAAACAGAATTTTCAAATCTTTTATTGTTAATTCAGGAAAGTCTGGTAAATCATCCGAAGTTATTATTTTAAATGGTAGTTTCCGACGACTCCATCTTTTGTCTGCTACTAAAACTGCTAATGTATTTTCAACATTTTTTCTAGATTGCATAGCACTAAATATTTCATCTTGCATGTCTTCATCAGAATCTAGGCGTTTGCCAAACAAGTTATTTAAGTAGCAAGAAATTTTACAATAAGATCCAGTATTTTTCACCATTTTATTATCAAGTTTGTGATCTAATAACCTATATTTTTTCTTTTGAACTCCGTGCACTGCTTCAACAACCCATCGCAGTTTTGTCGTGAATCTTGTTTCATTTGATTCTTGCGTAGAAAGTTGAGATTTTGAACCTTTGAGTGCAGGCATCAAAACAATATAACCCATATTTTCTAATTTTTGTTTAATGTCCCTGAAACCTCTATCCAGTATAAAAATGTCCCCTTGGCGAAGAAGTTTCTGTAAAATATTCTGCTTCTCTTCCAATATTTCAATCAGTATTGTAGCATCATTTTTATTTGCAAGATATGGACCTAACTGGTCAACAACATAACCATTAGTAGTACATATAGTAAATGGTTTAGTCAGAGGAACTTTTTTTTGGCCTGAATAAGATTTTCTTTGGTACTCGTTATTAGAGTTTTTTTCATGCCTTATATAAGTACCATCAGCAATCAAAATAAGTTGTTTACCAGGATGTAATTTCTTTGCCATATTAGAAGTTTGATTTTCAATCAATTCATTTCTGTCTACATTTTCTAATCCAAAGTGTTTTGGTAGTAAATCTTTTTCGAAAGATAATAATACTGATTGACAAAAACGAGATACTTGTTGTTCGCTTTCAATGTCAAATATTGTAGAGATGAGCGAGTTAGAATTCCCAGAGCGCATTTTGAATAAAAATACGACAATGGCTTGTGTCGCTGTCCTTACACAGGAATTCTTCAGAGAAGTGAGTTGATCTTTAAGATAATTAATATTTTCCCACGTTAATCCCGTAAAAACTTTCAATTTTTTTTCAGGCATGGAAAATTCAGCTACTGTATCTAATAAAGTTTCGTCTGCTTTCATTGATAATTGACTCCAAAATTGTAGTAATTCATCAATATATACCGTACTTGTAGTGGAAAAAATATTAATTTTATTTAGTTCATCTTCATAAAATCTTTTTTTAATTAAATGTGTGCAACAGCATCTATTGCCATGTGGAATAAAAACATTCATTTTACTATAAACTTGAATTCGGGCCTCTAAAGGAACTAATATATTATTAGTCTGTTTTTGGTACCCACAAACAAAGCAATATTTATGTGCCGCAATGGTCCTTTGAATAAGTAATTCCGTGGTTACTCGTACTTTTTGTTCCTTTATTGTGTATACAGATGATTGTGTACTTTCCTGAGATGATGAAGTGACAGTTAGCTGAGAAAATGATTCAGAAACATTTGAATCTTGAGACGAAGCAGTTGCTGGAACATTAACCTTTTTAGGTTTAGAGCTTGATATGTATTTGGCTAATCGCTTTCTACATGAATCACAAATTACATCATGGATGTAAATATCTTTATTTGATAATTGTTTAGCATATTCGATTTCAACTTCAGATTCGATTTCCTTTTCTCGACCAATTGATTTTCTAATATAAATATTACACATGGCACATCTTCGATCATCGCGTTTCCTGATGTTATCTGACTCTTCATTACTATTAGATGCCATATTTATTTAACCATTAGACAAGAAGATCACTTCTGAAATAATAAAATATAAATATTTTACAATACATTTAAAAATGCTGTTAGTTAGTTTTTAAAAATCTAAAAAAATTGTTTGCCTTTTTTTAAATTAAAAACTAGAATGAATAATAAATATTACAAAAATATTATAATCTAAGTTCTTGTATAATCCAGTTTTCTCAGTAGCTTTACATGAAAAGTAAAAAAATAATATTGTCTAGTAAAAGTGAAATAAGTTGTATTTCATTTATAAGTTTTTTAAGCAAATAATTTTTTTTGTCATAAAAACTGTATTGAAGTGCTTGCACCTAGTGATTTTATAAAATCAACAAACCTATGAAATTATTATATTCAATTTGTTTTTTTGTAAAAATATGTTCTTGTATCTAGACATGAATAATAGTGTATTTTAAAATAAATAAATAATGTTGTTTTTAATGATGTTTCATATACGTATGTGTTTAAAGCATAGGTTAGCTTGTGTTTACTTTATTCATTTTACATTTTTTTAACTTAAAAGTTAATTGACAATTAATAAGTTCGCATCCTATTAGTTCTATTTTTCATTTTTATTATTTCTCATGTATTGTTTTTATGTAAAACCAAATATTTTTTCTCATCTTATAATAATTAACTATAGTAAAAATCACATCATATATAGTCATATGCAGATATTTATGTGCATTTTTTATTAATTTGACAGTATTTTATACATAAACAAATTAATTATTGTTCAAGACTTTCTATATTTTATCAATTTAATCATACTTGTATAATTAATATACCGCATTACATCAAAACATGCAACTCATCAATCGTCAAATCCGTTTCTAGCAAAAGTTTATTGTCATATTTTATTCAAATGTTTTTCCTTCTTAATTTTATTTAGTTAATAGTTTCAACAACTTTATGTTTAACTAATTTCTCATTTTACTTTATGTGATTAGCCTAAATTGGTTAAGTTAAATAGATAAAGACTCGTTCCCCTTACATGCATTGTACGTATATCTATATCTATAGGATTGAAAATTCATTTTTATTAATTACTTTTTTGTTAGCTTATTGATTTAAAATCTGATTGCTATTTTTGTTTTAGGATAAGATCGGATCTTTATGCGAGTACTAAAACAGTTTATAATTTAATGTTGGTTTAAACTTTTGATTTTATGCAAGAATTTAATAACGTACACAACATGTTTTTCTTATTTAGCGTATAAAAAGGTCTAATAATTATCTGTTATTATTATTACATTATTATATTATTATATTATATTATTATATTATTATATCATATTATTATATTATTATATCATATTATTATATTACTATATTATCTGTCATTATTTTTGATACAATTACTCTTAATACTACAGAATTTATAATAAAAATTTTATTTTTCTACCCATTAATAAGTCTTACTCTGCATATACCGGTAAAATACAAGTGTATTTATTATAAATACATGGGAGATTTTTTATTTATCAGTAGGTTGGTTACAGTATTTTTTTCAAAACTCAAAGTGTCGGCATAAAAATAACATTTTAGATATTAATAATAGGTTTTGATTTTAAAGAAGTTATTTAACAAAATATTAATTTATTGTGTAATATGTATTAGAAATACATATAACCCTAATATCAAAGCATATAATCTGTGATGTCAAAACTTTTGAAAAACTTTGTTAAATCTTCATTTTTTTAAAAGATATGTAAAATATATAGTACTCACTTTAAATATACAAGATTGTTAGTTTTGAAGTAAACAGCAGAAAGATTTAAAGTAGCCGCGTCAGCCTTCGGTTCCAACTAACTCCAATGTATTTGAAAATAAATACTTAACTACTTTATTATTTTTTCTAGTATTGCTATCAATTATCAGTCAAAAGCCGAAATAGTAAAAAGAAAAATCGAAACAATTTTTATTTGCTAGATTTTAATTTACTTTAAAAGTTATAAACTTATACTAACAGCGTTTTCACCATTCACTTGTATTAGTATATTATGGAGAAAGTACAATTGAGTCCGTCGTCCCGTACCGACCTCGGGACATACCGTCTGAAATAAGCTGTTTTTACGGGATTGGCTAATTCTGTACCGTCGATTGGGTTATCGAACAGAATTAGCCAATAATATAAAAGTGACTTATTTCAGACGGTATGTCCCGGGGTCGGTACGGGACGGGACGGGACGTATTGTACTTTCTCCCTTATATAGACAATTGTAAGAAAAAAAAAATTAGTTTTGAAAAAAACAATGTTGCCATTGGTTTGCGCATCGTTTAATTAATTAAGAAATCAAAATACTTTATTTGTTTATGCTCCTGATAATTCTTAATTTTATGATTGACCATTCACTACGCAGATCGTCTGCATTGCAGCCGCCGCGTCAACCGCGCGGCCAAGCATAACCTTTTATTATAAATAAAAATAAACAATAAACAAAAAAGTGCGACAGAGACAATACTTTCGACCAATCACAGAACGTTTAAAAAGAACATAACATTAGCCATCAGTTTTATAATAAGGTGATATCACAATTCTGATAAGACCATCATTGAAAACGTAAGATAATATAAAAAATACGGCTTGGAGCGAACAAAATATTTCATTTGATTATGTTTTCATGGGAAGATATGCAAAACTACTCAAAAGGAGTCACTTTAGTAACTAAATTGTAACATAACCAGCTAAAAACGTGAAAAAATGGCAAAAAAATCAGTTTTTGGCTCAAATCGAGTTGTGCCACCATTTTTAAGGAAAAAACGTTAGTGCCATCGTAAAGAACGGGAAAAAGTACACAAAAAAAGTCTACTTAAAAAGTTGCACCTCAAAAACAAGGGGGTCAAAATATCGATTGAAAACTTTAATAATTTTTTTAGATCCGATATTTGAGGTTATGTAATCCCAAAAAAATTGCAGTTATTCATGACATAAAAATACACCAATGTGAATTTTTTAAAAAATTTTTATCCTATAGGGACTTCAGAAAAAAATAAAATCAAAAAAACACGTTTATCGACGTTACTGCGCATGCGCACTAGGCAGAGAGCTAAAAATTTGGCTATGGGCGTTTTTTTTATCCCCCATCGAATGGTATATAACATATATACATTTTCCAAGGGGGCCATTTCACCATAGTAACCCGGCTATAGCCTTTTTCGAGCGAAAAATTGGCATCAGGATCCATTAATTTGATCCATCCTGTAAAAGTATTTAACATAAAATATACACGCTTGCAATTAAAATTATTTTATATTAATTATAGTTCATAAATTGTATCAAACCTATTTTGAGCTGCGCATCTTTATATTGAGTCTGATACCTTGGGAATGTGCTGCCAAACTGGAAATTTCGTCTTTGTTCTACTTGGGTTCGGGCTCTCACTGTTAATAGCATAAGTTGTTCAGTAATATATAAAAACATCCGTGATAACAGTGTAATCTTATAATACGTAATAGGTTATTTGATATTAAATTAAAACATATTACGAGTCATTTTAGCTGCCAATTAAGTTTTTCCAAAAAGGTAACTTACAATAACTCGCTGTTCCAAGACTCAGAAATATTATTAATTCTGTTCGTCAGTACATAGACGCTAAAACCAGCTGGTGTGATCATTCCCAGCCAATAACGTTCAAAATAAGCTAAAAATCGTGCAAGTAGTTTTTCGACGTTATCTTCCATTGACTCTTTCTGTCTGTAATATTCATCCCTAATCATATAAGAAGGCAAAAAAGCCAAAGCCAAGGTTTTCTTTATGGTATCTTCCAGATTTTTTTTTTCTTTTTATTTCGTCCACCAGCTTTAAAGTTTTTAATTTTCCATAGATAGCCTAAAAAAATAGGAGACAATTAGATTTAAATAATAATCATTAGCGTAAAAAAATGTAATCAAAATGTACTATGTACTTTGTCAAAATCACTCATTATCATGAGAACATCTTTAAAAGCACTGACCTCTAAAACCCTTTTGAATACAGCCAAGTAGGCTGCTTTTGTTTTTCGTGACATCACAACTTGAAACATACTAACTGCCTGTAAAAATTAATAATTCATCATTTAACTTGTTTTAAAAATATACATTTTATATTTTACTCAATATTGAACATTATGGTACTTACTCGACCAAGTTGGACCTTGCATAGTAAGTTGCATCAATGAATAATTGTTTTATTCTTGTTAAGTTGGATTTAATAAATTCTTCGTCATAAAAAAGAATATGAACGCATTCGTCTTCGTCGTACACAGCAGTTGTCTTCAGAGTGTGGGTTTTCTACTTCATCAGTTTATCATATTTACCCTCTTGCCATTGTTGTGCAAATTGTCTTATAGTATCTGGGGTTGGTGGAAATACTTTAGACCTCTATACTTTCAGTGATGGTCTAAGTGGATCCAATGACACTTTTGTAGCTGCTTCGTCAAACCTAGAACAAATTTTAATTTAGTAACGTTACCGTTTACAAGCTTTCTCGTATAACTCCAAAAAGCTCCACCATTTTTCTTGCATTCCTGTTTTCATCTAGTGTTTTATTTCGACAACTTGGTCTTGTCCGTCATCCTCGCAGTGGAGAGCATGCGGTTTCCTTCCTATGTGCAAAACATTGTCCGACTTTGCATAAGCAGTTGCATGGCAATTAATCGTTGCACATCGGTAGTAGCTATTTCAAAATGTATACAAATTATTAATTAATCGTGTAATTATATATCATCATTAAACATGTTTTTCGTTATTTTATTTTGCAATAATGTAAAAAAACTTACACACAAGATTTACTTACGCTTTATCATTGTGTGATCCATTTTTTTGAAAGGTGCGACCATCAAGTCGCCTTTGTATCTGCAGTTGGAAGTCACGCTTTCTTTTTTGAACATCCATGGGTAGAATAGTAATTCATTCGCTCTTCATTTATCTATAAAATAAGAGATCTGCTAGTCTGTTAATCTACGTAAAAAATTCTTGCCGCTATCAACAACGCAGAATATTTTCTTACTTGCAAAGCATTTTGAGCATACATCGAAAAACTAATGCTTTAACATACTGCAATGTGTAGTTTTACAGCTATAAATAAAATGAAGACTTGTCAAACTTATCTTTGAAGTATACGCATATTACCTAATACAAAATAATTTATTCATAAATATTATGATTATGAAGCTGAAAATTAAACAGAATAAAACGGCATATCATGACAATTTACTTTCCGACACGCCTTGTCAGGTGGACTTGCGCTTGCGTTGAACTATAACGTAGAGATTTCCTGTGTGAGAGCTGCATTGAGTACAGTAAGAATACGTTAAATACTTGTGATTTCAAGAAATACAACATCGAAATTCTGTAAAGAAAGGTTTAGCACAGCCAGAAATAAAAGCAAGTTACACAACATCGAGCCGTGAGTTACATCAACGACATAAAATAAACGGCATATTCCTCTGCTAATAAAGCGCTATAGTAAACTTTAAATCTCTGTGCGAGACACTGATTTTTTTATTTTCTTTTTGAGTTTTGAGATAAACCCAGTTGAAATTTGAAAACTGAATTTAGAACTTTAATTAAGAATCTGTGAAAATTGGCATATCAGGCCGTGAATGTATAATATACTATGCAACTGTTTGCAAGAAGAAAACCACAGTGAACACAAATGACAAAAGCTAAAGCTTCTTGCTTGAAACATGTAGACATGACGAGGCCCACTGGGCTTATAAAGTCGAAAGAGTAGTGTAGAGGGAATGAGTTTACAGTGTTTATCTGCAGCTGATGCTGTCGCCAATTTGTGTGTTTACAAAGTTATATTGACATTTGTAAAAATTAAATTAACGGCATGCTCCTTCGTTTGTTCACCTTGAATTCTAAAACTTGTGCGCAACGCGCTTGTTATTTTGTCGGGATCAAAGTAAAATCGAACTAAATAATCAATGAATTTCAGAAGAGCCGTTAAAAAAGAATTTAAACAAAGTAATCCACGAAGACAGGTACAAATGCCGTCGATTACCCGGTTAAATCATGGATCTCCTGAACGGGGTACTGGTTCTGAAGTTGAACAAAAACGAGCTAAAAACGCGCCCAAAAAACGTTTAACACTTGTGATTTGAAAAGCTATCCGATCTATATTCTGCAAAAAACAGTTAACACGACCGACCAAAACTTCTTTGCGACTGCTTGCAGAGAGGAAACTCACGTAAGACAGGAAAAGCGACAAGCCAAGAGCTCAAGCACCTCGCTTGAAACGCGTCTGCGCGTATCTACATGCCAGCTGTGTATGCGAGTACACGACGTGCTGAAAGAGAAGCCTGGAGGGGATGTCATATCTACGTAACTATAGCGCGGTGTCAAACAGAGATCTGCAGCTTCTGGCTTGAAATACGTGAACATGACGATCCCCGCTGTTTACGTAGCGTCGAAAGGGAAACATGAAGAGCATAAGAATGTAGTGTGCGGCTATAACAGCCGCAATTTCTTTTATATGCATAAAGTTATTTTACCGCGTTTTTTCGGCTGATAAAAAATCAAATAAACGTCATAATTTTGTTTAATCAAGCCTTCATATATTTTCAAATCCTTGTACAACGCTCTGATTAATCGATGAATTTCAGATAGGTTGTTAGAACAAAATTTTGAATCAAATCGATGTATAACGATACTTTTTGATAAAAAACAATTCGCCCTGCAGACATATTTATCACAAAGTATATGTTTACTAGCTTTTCAAATGTTCTCGAGCAGTGCGCGAATTTTTTCGTGATGAAATAATAGTGACTTATTTTCATAATATAGAAACCGGACAACAAATTTCTCGAATAATTTTTTCAACAATTTGGTATATATTTATCTGTCCCCTTAAAGAAGTAGTAAGTGTTGTTTACATGCAAATGTATATGAATGTATGCGTTTTTGCATGAATGTAGATGTTTGTTTAAGTGAAAGTGTAAATGCGTGTCTACTTGAGTAAATATGTGTATGTGTGTATTAATTGGTGCATTCCGTTCTTTTTTTTCAGGACCTTGAGTTTTACGTAAAAACTTGGGTGCAGGGGTACACTGACTACGGGAATCGGAAGACAGGCGGCGGGCGCTACCTTCTAGGGGAGCGCGGCGAAGTCCACTTCCCGGTTATATGCCCTTATGATGGTTATATAAGTATATCTGCCATGATTCACTTCATTTTGATTTTTATCACAGTATTTTTATAACGCGTTTGTTTTATTCGTAGCTCGGAACTCGCGTAGGAATGTGGCCTGCTATGCAGCGAACAGACGACGAGAGATTGATCCTGATTATTTTGGAGATATTCTCATGGCAAAGCGTGAGAGCGTATCGTACAATGGGATGAGAATTAGTTTCTTTAAACCCAAATGTCCCTGGGAAAGTACATGCTATGCATCGTAGTACGGCTCTGCGGACTCTTATCGCATACTCGTCTTGCATTTATTTTTTCTGTATTTAAAATTGAATTGCTTGTGTGTTTCAGCCATACATGATGGTGGTTTATTCCGGTTCAAGACGACCAGCGTATCTGCCATCGAGTGTTAAGCATAAGGATACTGAGGAAACACCGATAGTTACCATGCTACGGTGCGACGTGTAAGAGGACTGCACGTCACGCCAAAGAATGTTGCAGTGTCGTTACCACGGAAACTTTATGTTGTTCGAGGTTAAGACAAGCGCCTCAGATTGACTCAATAACATTTTTTATATTTCTTTTACTTTTTATAATATACTAGGGGGGGGGGGGGGGGTCCCCTCTGCTCACTTCGCTCGCCAACCCCACAAGTGCAAAGTTTGAGTGATAATCGAAATTTTCTATGTAGTTTAAAAATGAAGCTATAATGTTGATAAAATTTTAAATATAATATATAACATTTATTTGAAAATTCAAGCTTACAACTATTATATAAAATTTTTTAAATATTTTCAATTTTATATTTAAAATTTTGTTTAATTTATATCATTAACTGCAACTCAATCAGTATCTTTATCTGTAACTTCATATTCGAATTACTTGTACCTTTATCCTAATGTCGGACTCAGACCTAATTCTAATTTTTATTACGCTTCTAATATTTGTATCCGTCTTTATCGCTGTCTTTATCTCTGACTTCACCTTGATGTCTCTGACAATAAGTGCATATTTCAGTTTTGTTGATGAAAAAAGAAAGTTTACAGAATCATCTGATAAAATTGAACCATAAGTAATATAATTATCTTCGTACTTCGCAAATTGTAAGTTCATTAAACCTAATAAATATCTCGTGCCTACAGTTTTTAAAATTTGTCGATTTGAACAAGAATTTTGAAGTATTAATTTTATTATACGATGATGAGATTCAAATCTCATTGATAAGAATTTACTTACTGGTCCATTTTTTAATATGATTTTAGTATAATGGAGCAAAATATGGAATTTTGGTTTCAAATCTCCAAAAAGTTGAATATATAAGTCATTAAATTCAATTATAACTGTTTCTAATTTCAAAATATGAGAGTATTTTAAAACTGGAGATGTGACAAGATGAAGTAATGCTCGTAACTTTTTATATAAACTCCAGTATCGGTTGTCAACTCGTACAATATCTCCTACGAGAACACCAAAATATCGCGCGAAAAATAAAGATTCTGAAGCAGACATTTTTAATCTTCGATTTTTTTTTAACATAATCCAAATTAATAGGCGGTGGTACATTAGAAGTTTCGAAACCAAAATCCATACAACGTAGTTTATAGTTTATCTATCCTTAGTAACTTATCATCTACAACATATTTTAACAAGATTTCTGCCATAGTGTAATTGCAGACTCCCTCGTAAATATCATGCATAACATCTACGGTAGAATTCTCAATAAAGTCAAAATCTTTTATTGCATTAAATATACATTCTTCTCTAATGCCAGATTCCATCACAGATAAGTTTTTGACATCTTCTTTGTACTTCTCTACGGTGCGCAATAATTCTTCGATCTCATTTATCGAAGTTTTCATGAGATCAGGACTAGCATAACAGAAGCGGCACCAAAGTATTTTAGTAAAAGACGATATGAAACCAAGTATAGCATTCAACCCGAGATTATCACCAAGTATCAAAGTTGTTATAAAGAATATTTTAATTTTGTTTCCATTTATTGTTATCTCTATACCATTTTCTCTCAAATCTTTCAGATCTTCGATAAAG
Organism: Nasonia vitripennis; assembly: GCF_009193385.2. Lineage (NCBI taxonomy): Eukaryota > Metazoa > Arthropoda > Insecta > Hymenoptera > Pteromalidae > Nasonia > Nasonia vitripennis. The sequence continues at coordinate 2,340,596 of NW_022279600.1, forward strand.
CATTTAAAGACTACTTCGTTACCGTACTGCTTTCGATTGTTGGAGTAAAAGATGTCAGACATAATTATACTATCGAGCTTCGAAGCAAAATTTGGTGGCAAGCAAGGGATGGTGACGTAGACGGCTCCTACTTCGTTGATTTTGGCATGCGACCCAAGACAGTTCCCAGTCTCGACGTCGTCGAAGTATCCAAATAATGGGAGTGCAATGCCATTTTTATCAAAATTTGACAACTGCTTTTCCCACAATTGGCCTTGCACAAAATTAGTCATTGCAGTCATCTTTATTTAAAAATTCATATACTCAATTACAGCATCAAATAAACCGTCAATCTGTAATAGCTGCCGAAGAGAGTTTTGCAATGGTATGTGAATCATCGAAATATTTTTGTCTTGAAGAAGGAGTTTTTTTTCGCTTCCAGTCGAAATTACCGTGCTAGTAGCAATAGGGCAATTATCTGGTTCCACATATAAGCCCATTGCTTTATATATTCTCAATCTTTTATCCTCAGTGCTAAAGTCTGCAAATGGTTTTCTGTATTTTTCGAAAGTTTTTTGTATTTCTTCCGAAACTTCTTTGTCAACAGCTTTATACAAATTTTTACACAGTTCGTTATATAAATAAGGATTATACGTTTTCTCAATAAACGTTTGCATTAACTCTGTAATAAACTGGACATCTGTTCTCGAGAATCTCAAACTTCAGTATAATTGACAAGTAAATTTTAAAATTTCTTGATGAAGATCCATTTTATATAAATTATAAAGAAACTATGATATAAAACTATAAATTTATGTCTTCTTTGTAACTTTCCCCAATTCAATAACTAATTCAGTGATTGGTCGTGACGCAACTGTCCTTCTTTCTTTGTCTATTCCATATACATGCTTTTGAAAAAAGGCCCAAACATGAGCGCACATAGGAGGATAATCAACTTTCAATACAAAAAAAAGTTTGAAAAGCAAATCTACTGCGTCAGTACAATCGTCAAAATTGTAGCGTATTTCACCTATAATAACATGACAGCATTGTAAAGAATCTAAAGGTCCACACAATACTATGTATGGTAACCTTTGCAAGAAACTGTCGCTATGTAAAGTACGATGCCGTTCTACTGAACCGTCGAAATCTTCGTGATTCTGAAACCATATCAATATAAGTAATCTAATTAAGTTAAAAAGTTATACGCGTTGTATGAAAAATTTTCTACCTCGATGTGTTGTATGTAAAAGCTTTTGACATCGCTTTTCGACAAAGGATAAGTACAATTAGGTGGCCTTTTGAATGCATGTTTGATTAGCGGCAAAATGATTAAAAATGCCAAAGCATATCTATGCTCTAAAACAAAATTATTTGTAAACGTTAAGTCGATATATATACCTTCTAAATAATAATAAATAAATGATCGTTACTATTATTTTGTAGAATTTTGTGTGCATCCAGCACTTCGGCAACTTGTTTCGAATCCTTTTGAGCTACATTAATGATCGCTTCTGATAACTCGGGCCACTTAGATTTTAACCCATTAAAGCCCATGCTAAGACTGGTTGAGATATCGATAAACAAACTGTGCTATCCTTTGCATAAGTGAAAAATAAAATATACGTATTTTTTCTTATGTCATTTGCAATTGTTTCTAACAAATTATTTAAACAAATTACAAAAAAATTCATAATTTTCAAAATCTGAATGCGGAAATCGATTCTGGGGGTAAAATTGAGACGAAAACCCATATAACACTTTTCTGTCAGAGGCCAATTAGTTATTGTAATGTAGGAAGAAACATTCGGCCTCCTGAGAGTGTTTCAAAAAATCGTATAGAATGAAGCTAATTATTGTATTTATCCATCAATATTCACATGAATTATTGTAAATATGTTCGGTGGGATGAATTATTGTTCATTGCCGTGTCCTACTTTATGACTTTTGCAAACAGGTATAGAACATTTCTAAAATCTAAAATCTAAAAGTTTTCCGAAATTATTATTTCAAAGAATAGATCCAATGTATGAATGTTTTCAACCGTTAGCCCGCCACTCAAACGTGATCTCTAACACGGAAGGATTTGCGAAATGAAATAAACTTATCCAATTACAGTATAAGATCTCAAAATTTATCAGTAAAAAATACTGATATGATTCCACATACCATGCAAGAGAATGAAAACACTTATTTGTCAATAGTTTATTTCTACATAAAGATAACAAATTGAACTCTGACAAAAAAGTGTTATATAGGTTTTCGTCTCGATTTTACCTCCAGAATCGATTCCCGCATTCAGATTTTAAAAATTATGAATTTTTTTGTAATTTGTTTAAATAATTTGTTATAAACAATTACAAATAACATAAGAAAAAATACGTATATTTTATTTTTCACTTATGCAAAGGATAGCACAGTTTGTTTGTCGCTATCCCAACCAGCCTTAGCATGGGCTTTAATGGGTTAATAATCTCTTGATCTAACATAAGCGTTGTGCAAGAGACCAGAAGAATTCTTCGTTCAGTAACTTTTTTCCCTTTGACTGTTCTGCTAAAATGCTATATATTCAGATTTTTTTGGTCGCTGAATCCAAATCCGGAATCAGTTTGGCCCCATCGCGTCAGGGTCAAGGTCAGTTCAAGGTCAAACTGAGAAGAAACCGTTTAAACCGATTAAAATATCATATCAAAACTTTCCAAAAATGGAAAAAGATATATGGCAAAAATATATGGCATTTTAATTTTTTTAACCGTTACTTCCCAATTTGACCTCGAACTAACCTTGAACCTGACGTGATCGGGTAAAACTGACCCCAGATTCAGATTCAGCGACCAAAAAAACATAAATGTATGGCATTTTTATTTCTTTTAACCATTTCTTCTCAGTTTGACCTTGAACTGACCTTGAACCTGACGAGATGGGGCCAAACTGATTTCGGATTTGGATTCAGCGACCAAATAAACATAAATATATGCCATTTTAATTTTTTTAAACCTTTTCTTCTTAATTTGACCTCCAACTGACCTTGACCCTGACGTGATCGGGTAAAACTGACCCCGGATTCGGATTCAGCGACCGAAAATCATAAATGTATGGCATTTTTATTTCTTTTAAACCTTTTCTTCTTAATTTGACCTCCAACTGACCTTGACCCTGACGTGATCGGGTAAAACTGACCCCGGATTCGGACTCAGCGACCGAAAATCATAAATGTATGGCATTTTTATTTCTTTTAACCATTTCTTCTTAATTTGACCTCCAACTGACCTTGACCCTGACGTGATGGGGCCTAACTGACCTTATATTCGAATTCAGCGACCCGAAAAACATAAAGATAGATAGGTCTGATTTCTCGCGCAGACAACTTTTTTTATTTTGTGTGCCGGTGTTATTCATACTTCTAGCATCATCACACACATTACTCATGCTTGAGACTGGCGTTACGTTATGCAATAAATTATTCTCAACAGTTTGCAAGCGTAATCTTGCGGTTCAGCGGTCATACCAATAAATTTTCTATACGTATTGTACATGATTGTAAACTTATTTTTGAGATTACAAGTAGACGGTATGATTCTGTCAATCGAATCACTGTCTAGTGTCATGAACTATTCTTTGTCAATGTCAGCAACTACAAAAGTTGAACAAGTACGATGTGAAGTAGATTAAGTCCAAACACTTCACAAAGCATGCGAGCATGCAATAATAACCTCAATCATAACCTCAATATTCTTAAACACATAAATACGATAATTATAAATACTTACTGACAAAGAAGTACAGCAGCTCAGATAATTTCCATTGATTCAAAGTATTTTCCACGAAGTCGCCCATTGTTGTAGCTACATACGGCAATTGCGCGCGAAAACACTGACTAAGGAACTTCTCCCGGCGTACATCGAAAAAACTGTGCGAGGCAGCGTCTTTCCCTCTGCGCGTCAGCGTTGAAGACAGTGCCGCGCACACCGCCGTACGAGTCGCCGCAGCGCGCCGTCGTCTGCTTCAAACACCGCCTTTCACGCTGCGCGCAGCGCCACTGACGCTGCGGACTTTTTTCCGTGTAGAATTTGATACATTTTGCATCGCTTAATAGAATAGTGCGCTTTTTTAAAATCTATAAATATATGGTGTATCGTTTCGCAAAATTCCCACTTTTTCTCTAACAAGTTTTTCTCTAACACAACTGTTTTATGGTAAACATTTGATCGCTCGATAATCTCCTACTATATCTTCCGCGAATGGAGTGAGTCGAGCTTGTATTACGTTTGACAGAACTTTGTAGCACTTTGCTAAAAGTGAGATACCCCTATAGGTATTGCAGTCTGTCTTATCCCCCTTTTTAAAAATCGGTATAATGATAGATTCCTTCCAATTTTCGGGTATTGTTTCATTTTTCCAGATGGCACAGACTAGTTCATAGATTTTAAAAGTAAACTCGACGCCCCCATATTTGAGTAACTCAGCTGGTATAGAGTCATTTCCCGCTGCTTTGTTGTTTTTTAGTTTTTTAATCGCGGCCTCTACTTCTTGGTAGCTCGGTTCCTCCACGTGGAGTTCAGCAGTGTGAATTTTGTCCCCTAATTCTTCGCTATTTTCGTGCACGTTTAATAATTTATCGAAATAGTTTTTCCACAGCGATAGTAATTCGTTGTCATTTGTTACGAGGTCCCCGTTTTCGTCCTTCATCAATTGCGCTCTACTACTAAAACCCTTTCTAATGGCGTTAATCTCTGTACATTTCGCGGGGGTTATCTTCCTTACGGTTTGTTTCTATTCTCCTAATAAGATTCTTTTGATGCTCCCGCTTCTTATTTCTGTAGTTCGCACCCGCCTGTTTCCTTACGTTAGAATAGTCTTCTACGGTCCTATCGATTCTATTGTGTAAGCTATCTAATTTATCCTTTTTGCGCCTTTCAAACCAGAGTTCGCACTCTTCGTCAAACCATGGTTTGCTTTTTGGCTTTTTCTTTTTACCCAGTACTTTGTTCGCGGCCTCTTTTACCGAAGCTTTCTACCTTCTTTGTTCGCTTACTATTTTGATTCGCTACTAATCTAGCTCTTAATTTGGCTACTACTAGGAAGTGGTCCGAGTCGCTATCTGCCCCTCTATGTGCTCATACGTCGAGAACGTTAGTATGACGTCTTTTTTCAATGAGAAAATGATCAATTTGGTTCTGTGTGGCCCCGTCCGGCGATGATCACGTTGCTTTGTGTATGTCCTTATGCTTAAAACACGTAGTTTTGATTATAAGATCTTTTGCTGACGCGAAATTTATGACCCTAATAGCGTTATCGTTGCTGGTTTCGTGCAGGCTTTCCTTCCCTATAGTAGGCCTAAACATTTCCTCCCTACCTATTTTAGCATTGAAATCACCTAATACTATTCTTGTGTCGTAAGACGCGAACTGATCGATTACCTGCTCTAAAGTTTCGTAATAGAGATCCTTAGCTTCTTCTTCTTCTTTGTCCTCCGTAGGACAATGTACATTAATAAATACATATCTATACCATTTACCTTTGATGATGATGTACGAGAGCCTATCATTGACGGATTTGAAACTTTTAACCGAATGTATGATGCTTTTGCTTACGAGAAATCCGGTGCCTAGGGATCCACCGCTCCCGACCCCATACAGGTACGTGAAGTTACCCGATGCCAGTACTCTGCCATCTGGCCACCGCGATTCCTGTATTGCTACCAAATCGAGATTGTACCTATCAGCTTCCTTTATGAGTTCTTTAAACGCGCCTGCTCTATATAAACTGCGAACATTCCAGGTTCCGACCCTTAAGTCCCTTTTGGTTTGGTTTTGATCCATGATAGTATGTTAAACCCGCGCGCTTTGGATCCTGTTCCGATCGCAGGTGAGTCCACCGTTCTAGAGGTGATAACCCCCATACATCTCTAGAACTAAGTATGAGAGCTTTCCTACTTTGACGAGGACAGTGCCAACTCGTCGTCAGACACACTACGGTTTTATTCTTGCATCCTAACACCCTCCTGTAAGGCAGCGCGCCTTCGCTGGTATCTGTGCCGCGTAAGACCAGGTGACGAATCATTCTACACATCCCCTTTCGGGGCAGCTGTCATCGCTCTCGCATCCTCCTCGGCAGCAGGATTTTTGCCCATTTTTGTAATGTATGATGAAAGAGATCGATTAAGAGATAAGAGATAATGTGAAGTGGTTTTTGTCGTGGCCCACGCCTGTTCCTATCGGCTGTCCGCGGCTGCTTATTCAATTTATTCGCAGCTAACCTCCTTCTCAGGAGCTGTTCCTCTATCCGCCACCTGAGGACGCGCTGTGTAGTGGTGATAAACACCCACCCGTCCGATCTGGACGACAACGCCCAAGACCCGCTTAGGGTAGCGGTATTGTAACAGAATAACTATATTCATAGATAACTTTTTTCTATTTGTTTACTAAAATTTTAGCGTCTTCATTTTCATGATAATCAGTGATTGAATAATCAATTTAACTTGGCGGCAAAAATTTAGAAAAATTGAAATTCGAAGAAATTAAAGCATGAAAAGTAAAAATTAAAAAACTAAAATTATGAAATTAAACAATTTCTAAAACGAAAACTCTAAATTGAAATATTAGTAAATATAAAATAACAAGAGAGGATTTTTTTTGTTTTAAATTTAGAATTTAGAATTTATTTTTTTAACTGTCATAGTTTTTTAATATTTTCAGTTTCATAATTTTATCTTTCATAATAAATCAATGCGTTATTTTCGTTTTTCTAATCTTTATTATCTAAAATTTTTACTTCCCCCCTGTTAGGAATCGACATTAGAAAAAAAAGATCTTAACAAAACTTGAATTTCATCACTATCGCAATATATATTTTAACCGAGCGATGTTAGGAGTGAGGTGAATCGTGCTAGTCTTTTATTAAGATTAATTTTGCAGCATCATATAGACTGCATTACCATAGCACATGATTTATATCTTCATCATATTCTTTGCATCGACATTTAGCGCCATCGCTGATATGCATTCTTGCAAATGACGCTGAAAGATTATAGTGGTTTGCCTTAGACCTGTTGAGAGTTATGATATTGCGCCGTGTTAAAGACATGTTATAATACCAAGGATTTTGATTTTTTGAATAATACAATAGAAATTACTCTTTTCCTTTTATTAAGCCTGATTCTTCAAGAAAAAGTTGCGTTTGTTTTTTTACGTGTTATCTAAACTGTTTATAGCGATCTGTACCCTACCGAAAAAAATCAGCTGATAATCCGTTGATTTTTTTCAGTAACGCCAGCACCATATACGTGTCGTGATTGCAGCCTACACTACAGCACAAGTGCGTTTAAAACTATATGAACACTTGAGAGAATTTGGTGATCGTATTCTTTATTATTAAACAAATTCGTGTATATTTGTTTCACACGATAATGCTCCAGATGAGTATAAACCTTTTATTTCTTCTAAACCTTTTATTTCGGTTCTAAACTAGGTGAAATGACAGATGAACTTTGTGGATATGGCGAAAATACATACATAGATAATTTTGTTTCGGGCGGGCCAAAGTTTTACGCTTATACAGTTTCCATCATGACATCATAAAGTATCTTGGTTACAATCTGCAAGCCTAAAGAAATAATTTAAACATTGTATCTCTCTTGCTTATTTCTTAGTGTGTAAAACAATCTTAGTACAATAATTTGCAAATATTGACAGAGTCATAAGAGTGTAGTTGCAGGCGTGCCTGTGTGAACGTGTGTGTGAGTAGTATATTTGTAGTGTATAGTATAAGACTTAATACTAATTTTTGTTTTTTTTAGGGTCAAAGATTGCTGACTATGTCATGTTCTGATAAAATTGCACGATGGAATGTGTTGGGAATCCAAGGTGCACTTCTCAGTCATTTTATTGAACCAATATATTTTCACAGTATAGTTCTTGGAAGTTTGTTAAATCCAAGTCACATGTATCGTGCCGTCTGTGGGCGCATAGAAAATACGATTCAGGGTTTACCTCCACCATACAGATTAAACAAACCACTGATGAGTTTAATTACCTCATCTGAAGTAAGGCAGCCTGGAAAAGCTCCAAATTATAGCGTTAATTGGACGTCTGGTTAGTTTGTTTACGCTTCTCCTACATACTATGAATATATTATTTTTTGATCGTTTGTTAAAAATTCCCAGAAAACTTGTCAAAATACATTTTTATTATATTTATTTGGAATACACATGTGTGTGTTTTTTTTTCTCAGAGAAAGAGGTATTAGGGAAAATCTTAGAAAGACCATAACTGGCTTTGTTGATTGAGTCGTCGGAACAACCCCATCCCCACCGTCAGCCGTGTGTCGGATTCGCACTGACTAAACCCATCCCTCCTACGGCTAGGTAAAAAAACACCCATTCGTAAAAGAAAACTCTAATGAAAAAAATCAGATGACCATTAACTGATAATCAGCTGATAATCATGCCAAAACGTCAGCTGATTATCAGGTGATTTCGGCTCAGTATTTTTAATAAAGCTGATAGTTATAAATATGCGTTTATGTGAGATAAAATGTTCATGATCATCAGGTGATAATCATTCAAAATTTGTAACCTTTAATATATTTATTATAAGTCGTTTAAAATAAGTAAAATTTATAAATTTCAAATAATTAGGGCCAGTATTGGTGTTACCATCAGGATGATAACACGAAAACTCTGGCTGTGAGCTCCAATATTTTTATTTTTTAACAATTAAAAAAAATTTTGTTTAAATTAAATTATTGAAAAACAAAAATATTGGAGCTCACAGCCAGAGTTTTCGTGTTATCATCCTGATGGTAACACCAATACTGGCCCTAATTATTTGAAATTTATAAATTTTACTTATTTTAAACGACTTATAATAAATATATTAAAGGTTACAAATTTTGAATGATTATCACCTGATGATCATGAACATTTTATCTCACATAAACGCATATTTATAACTATCAGCTTTATTAAAAATACTGAGCCGAAATCACCTGATAATCAGCTGACGTTTTGGCATGATTATCAGTTAATGGTCATCTGATTTTTTTCAGTAGGGAACACCCTTCTTTGCCCTTACCGACCCTTAGTAAAAGTGCGCCTAGCTCCATCTTTTGTGCCCTTGAACCCCGCGGTACGACCGTCAAGTAGTGCTTCGCGGGGAGGCGAAAGGCTTGTTGCCCTCTTCTATTAATTCTATTTATTAATTTAATTAAATTCTATGTGGTCATCATATCGTCTTCTTCTTTCGGCATCGTCCGGACGTCTACTTCTTACTGTATAGTCCGGTCGTCTACTTTTCTTCTGCTATCGCTATCTTTTAAGGCTTCTCTGACCTTTTTCTTCGCCGTGTCCAGGTCGCGCCTGAATACAATGCAGCTGCCAGAGCCAGCTACATATTTGCAGCCTTCTTTCTTTTGTCCATCATCTTTGCAGAGAAAACAGCTCGCTTTCATCTGGCATTGCGCCATGCCATGATCGGCTGCTCCACACTTATAGCAGAGGGTCGATCTATCTACTCCATTACACTCATCCTTCCAATGTCCAAAGTCTAAGCACTTGTGGCACCATACTACCTTTGCTCGCTTCCTAATCCTACAACTTACAAGGCCCAATCGGATGTGTCCTATTTCTAGGAACTCCTCGGCCTCTCTCTCTCTCTCTCTCTCTCTCTCTCTCTCTCTCTCTCTCTCTCTCTCGCTGAGTATCACTATGGCCATTCTAAGGCCCCTCCTGTTGGGCTTTAATAGAGTCACCCTCCTGCCGTTGTCCGGCTTTCTGAAGGCTCCTCCTATTGCTGCTCTCACCTCTTCTTCCGTTGCTTCCGAGTCCATGTACCTTATTTCTAGGGTGGCCTTCCGTTCTTCCTTTTTTGACCTGTCCAAGGCCCAGCACTGCATTTTCTACTTCCGCAGTAAACGCTGTCCTGTCAGACCCTCTTCCCAGTTTTAGGAGGATGTCTCCACTTCTTGTTTGTTTGACTGCCAGCACCTTCGTTCCAGTGGTGTCCGGGTTTACATCTTTTCGGATTTTCCCCATGACTTCCGTGTACGTCGTGTTTTGTCCCACTTTCACTAGAATCCATTCAGGGCGCTTGTTTTTGTTGGGCTTGGCTTTCGCCGGTGGCTCTGGTGCATTGTGAGGGGCTCTCGGGGCGATGGTCTTACGTTGCATCACTGCTTTCTCCTGTCGTTGTCTCTTCCTGTCATGTTTTTCTTCGCTCTTCTCTTCTGGGCTGTTAGTGAGACTTCCTCTTGGCCTCTTGCTTCCGACACTGGCAAGTACCGCATCTTTGAGAAGTCGTCCTCGCGTGCCTCTCCATGCATTCTCTCGTGTTACGTGCTACATTTGGTAGTAGTCCACGTCACCTTCATAGCGTGCATCTTTATTATTTCCTTCCTCGTGCTTTTTCCTTAACTGGATCAGTAGAAGTTGTTTAGCACGTTCTGCGGTGCGTTTCACGTCCTTTGGTGCTGACTGACAGTCCTCGATAAGCTCATCTACTTTCTTTTCTAACTTTGTTATATAGTCCTTTTCTTCCTTGTGAACTTCTATGGCTTCTTGCCGAGCTTTTCTGTAGTCTGCTATTTGTGCCATTGACGAGGTGCTGTCCATGTTCCTAGCACTCGCACTGCTCGCAAAACTTTCCCTACTGATCGTTCTTGATCCCAGAGATTCTCCTCCCAGGCGAAGCTCCGGTACCTTCAAGAAGAACGTAGTTTTTTCTTCTATCTTTCCTAGCTCTATTAACGCGTTCGCGAGGCCCGTCTTTATCAGACCATGCACGTTACTCCTGCCCTCTGTGTACTCGATTGTTCCGGTAATTATACCCTTTAAAATTTTGAGGTCTTCTCTTTGGCTCTTTTCCACAACCTTGTGAGTTGGGCTCGGAGCTTTCACCCGATCAGAACCGTCAGCAGAATTTGGCTCTATGACCTTACCTGCTTGAGGAAATCTTGTTTTTGACTCACTTATCATGTTTGATTTTTTTTCGGGGTTTCTTCCCCTATCCTGTATCCTAGGAAGGAGCCCTTTAACAAGGTGCTAGCATCCTGGCCAGATGCCCCTTGGTTATTTTAAAGAGGTCAATACTCCTCCCCCTCCTACCCGCCGCTTGCACAACAGGGCCCCGGGCTTGGGACCGGCGTGGCGGAGCTGTGTATGTGCGTGTGTATATATATACACACATATATGTACACAATGTGGGCATTTTGAATGCATCAATATATACGAAATATTTTCTATATATTTTGTATATTATGTATATTTAGTGGATAACTTATGATATTTAGGTATATTTTCGGAAAATATTCCAGAATATATATATATATATATATATATATATATATATATATATATATATATATATATATATATATATATATATATCTAAAAATTGTTTGTTACTCCTTTTATTAATCAAAAACAGTAAATGAATGCATTGTTGAACTCTGGAATGCATCATACATATATTATATCATTAGAATGCATCCACTAATTTGAATGCATTATATACGAATCTAAATGAATTATATACAAATTTGAAAGCATTATAATTATAATTAATTCGAGGATTACGCGAGAGCCCTATATACGCTCTATGTTAAGAGATACTTATTTCAGTCCTTATTTTGCAGATCACGCCAAGGAGAAACCAGTCCACACGGGAGCTTTTCCACAATGCGTTCTGTTCAGTCTAATATATTGTGAGTGTATATCAAAAACGTAATACTACATATAGAAACGCAACGCATTGTGGAAAGGCTCTTATATGCTCTATGCATCTATAATATATTGTAGACATTGTATTTAGACATTGTATTTGCGAGCGAATTTGAGAGCAAAAAAAAATTGTTATTTAATAACAATATTTAGATAATTTTGATCTATTTTGTTTCGTTCATCGTGTACCGTGCACTGGTTAAAAATTTTCCGAAAAGAAAACCCGTGACTGTTCCGTGTACGTAGACGTACGGGAGTGAATGTACGTAGACGGTTGAAGTACGTACGCAGCCTTTCTACAAAGTTTATTGGAAAACAATTTATTTTTATCAAAAATGGGCAAAGTGAAAAAGGAAAGCTTTGCACTAATTTGCCAGACGCCCACTAAGACTTACCATGTAATTCGCAAAAATCATTTGGCAAAAATGACCAACAAGTATCATTCATTCAAACTGAAGAAAAAAAGGCGACCGCAACTTTGCGAGTTAATGGCATTTAACAGTAAGTGCATTTATTTTATATACGTATATATATATATTTTTTTATTTTATATTAACAGAGTCCTTAGCAGCCTTTGAAATAATAAAAACAATAATTTATAAATGACCCTGTTGAAAATATTTATGAGAAATTTAATATAAAATTTTTTGTTATGATTTGTAACTTATATATGTAAAATATCACATGCATCAATTGTAGAAATATACGTACAATTTTACATAAAATCTTATATAAAGATCTTTATTATAAATTTTAGAGTGTGTCTCCGCGGCCGATATCGCGTACGCGAAATGTAATTTTAGCGTGCGCGAAAACTTTGTAGCGTGTGCAAAATCAACTAAAAATTTTCCTGGAAAATTTCGCGTGCGCTACTAATCAACCTTTCGCGTGCGCTAAATCTGTCGCGCACGCTAGAAAAATCAACCTTTCGCGTACGCTAGATCTTTCGCGCACGCTAGATATAAACTTTTCGGGCACGTTAGTATTTTTATGAGCAATTCTTTCGCGTACGCTAAAGTGCTCCAAATTTTCTTATAAGAAGCAAACGGAGTACTTATACATAGAAATGTTCCATTCTTCCTTCATAAGTCACTCCTGTTATGTTGCTTCTTTTATATATAGGAAATGTAGATCACTAGCGTACGCGAAAGAATTGCCTAAATAAGAAAAACTCTAGCGTATGCGAAAATCTCTCGCAAAAAAAAGTTCATTTATACCACTCTAACCTCAAAATGCAAACTTTAATTGCAATTTTCGGCTCCCGTGGTATAATATACTATTCTAGCGTACGCGAAAAGTTGATTTTCTAGCGTGCGCGACAGATTTAGCGCACGCGAAAGGTTGATTAGTAGCGTACGCGAAAAATTTTCCGGGAAATTGTCTGTGGTTTTCACGTACGCTAAAATTTTCTCGCGTACGCTACATTTTTTTTCGCGTACGCGATATCGGCCGCGGAGACACATTCTAAATTTTATGTAAAATTTGACGTACAGTTTTACAATTTCATTGATACATGTGACTGTAACATGTAAAAGTTTGAAATCTTTACATATAATTTTATGTAAAAATTCATGTAATTATTTTCAACATCGACGTTACTTAAAATCCCTTAAGGTAGTTCACTCAAAAAATTAATATTTTTAGAAATTGCCACTTGTTACTTCTTTGCAGATGATAATTCAGTGAATGATGAAGGACATTTAAAAGATGATGAAGTAAATATTAATGATAATAGTTTACCAAATACAAGCTGCAAAGAAATTGTAAATGCTGCTTTAGCGGATCATACCTATTGCAGTGTAGATAACAGTAGACTAGAAGACGACCGTGGGTTTGAAATAGAGGACTGTCTCGGTAAGTTTTTTTGTATTATAAAATAGCGGGAAGTAGTGCCCGTGGCAGTGGTATTAGAGAATGTCTATAACTATGTAGCCCTAATTTTTTCAAAATTTGCCCCACTCCCCTACTGTCACGTAGTTTTTTCTTATATTTTTCTGCTATCTCTCAGCATGAAAATAGGGTAAAATGTTTGATAAATATAATAGTACATTATGCAACAAGGGACTAAATTCGCAGATTATTTCCGTGTTGTATATAAAACTTTATTTACAACTTAACTGTGTAGCCACTTTGTTCCCTTAAAAAGTGGGACTTCCATCAATACAAATAAAATTTTTAAAATGTTCGATAGTTTCTAAATTTAACATTTGTTTTTCATTTTGTAAATATTTTTAAAATTCATTTTTTTATTCCACACCCGACCGAAATAGCCACTTTTTGCGCCTGAAAATCGGGGCAAAAGTAGCATATTTTTCTCGTAAACCTATTTGCGGGGCAATAGTAAAATCAACGGGGCAAAAGTATTTTTTTTTTTTAATGAATGAAACAAAAATATAAAAAAACACGTCGACTTCGATTTTCAGAGACAAATAGTAGCCATTTCAGTCGAAAGTGGAATAAAGTACTATATGCAACACGGGACGAAAGTAGCAGATTTTTCCTGCTGGTGGGTTTACTGCCCGAGCGAGAAGATTTTTCACTTGGGTGCGTTTACTGCCCGAGCGAACAGCGGGAAAAATCTGCTACTTTCGTCCCGTGTTGCATAATGTACTATTTTTAAATTATCAAAAGTTTTATTTCCGCAAATGCGGGAAAAAATATATGTGTGAATTAAAAGCTACTTTAGTCCTGCTTTTCAGGGAATAAAGTGGCTATTATAGTTAAGCCGTGAATATAACATATATAATTTTTATTCCATAAAACATCAACAAACGGTGACCTAACCTAACCACTCGTCTAAACCATCAATAACAGGTATTTTTACAATATGTTATCGAATGGAGATTCAACAATTTCGTTAAAAGAATCTAAGTTGACGTTTTGTTATGATAGCATGTCATATAGCATCCGAATCATGTTCAACCTTTGACTATGTTTAATATAAGGCGAATAGAACGCTATTCGCAATGTAAAACGTAGGTCATACCATGGGTTTTGATACGTTACCGATACGAACGGAGTGAAAATTGATTGCCTCCAACATCATTTGAACACGAGACACGGAACATAGACGTGGGCCGAGAACGATTTGAGTACGACCGAACTGTAAAACCAGAGATTAGACGAGAGATTGCCGATGAGCATGGGCGAAAGCGTGCCGTGCGATATGCAGTCGTAAGCTAGCGCCGCCCTGCGGTTTTCGCTCCGAACTATACGCATCTAGAAGTAGCAGAGGAGAAGTAGGGGCGGCCGTACGCAACTAGCTTCCCCACCAGCAACAGCGGCGAAGAGGGAAGTAGAGAGTACACAATCACATCGCGGCGCGGCAGAGCATAGAGGAGAAATAACATAAGCGGCGGTAAGGGGTATCACACGTAAAAAGGAATAGCGAGGAATAGCAGCTGACAGCCAATCAGAAGTAAGCGTTAAACGGACTTGTTCCTTATTGAGGTGGTGGGGAGAGAACATGAAGGAATGAGCCCGCTTAAAGATTGCTTCTGATTGGCTGTCAGCTGCTGTTCCTCGGTGTACCTTTTTACGTGTGATAGCCCTAACTGTTAAGGATTCGAGCTTACGCGGTGAATATGATTCATAAACAATGATATATTTATAAACAATCACCGATAAACTCTATTACAGACTAAACTCTAAGCCCTTATTAATGTCAGTGGCCATGATCGTCTTTATGAAATCAACCCTCATAATTAAAAACTTTAATTTTTTAGACGGATTATGGTTAAACCGACACAAACACGTTAAGCTTAAGCTTAGACAAAGCTAAATTAAACTAACAAGCCACCCCAGCCTCCCGATAAACATATGCTACTTTCAGTTTTCATATACCAACGACGATCGTGGCGGCGCGGTCTACGTTGTTGGTTGGTATTTATATGCACTTGTAACGGTTGCCAGTGCAATTAACGCACGTTGAGCACGTTACGACGTCTCTCCGGGACAGAATCAACATTCTGTATAATACTTCTGTTGTTACAGCTACTAAAGGCACAGCATGTGAGAGAGTAAGAGAGACAGAGAGAGAATAAGCATCGAGAGAGATTTAAATTCAGCAACTTACAATGTTGCCACCTGATCGCACACTGCTGTCAAGAGTTGACAACAGTGTGTCAGAGGGCATAGGTAAATCTGTGCTCGCGCTAGCGAGCCATTCCGAGTCTGTCTTCGCTCCGCTCCGTTTCGCGAATAGACACTCTGCGATTGCGATTATTGTGTGCGAGGGTTGCGAGGTCAACCGAACCGAGGATAATCCGTCCGAGACCATCTTCGCGTGGGTTAGAACGGCCATGCCGGCCACGTACATCTGTAAGTACTAGTTCTTATCAACTCTCGCTTACTCGGGCGACTTTAAGCCTCCTCTCTCTCTCACCTCGACTACATGCTGGTAGCTGGCATGCGCCCATCTGGCGCGCTTGTGTAAGCCAAGCACCAATAAACAGTTAGTCTAAGTTTTACAATAATCCGCGAGTGTTCATTGACTTTTCCTCCTTTTGAATCCACGTCCTGAGTACTGCTATCACCGCCGCGTGTTCATACGTCTTTACGTCCGTGCGCGGATAGATTATAGTCGGTAGAATCTAGTGCCTTCTGCACTGCCGACGGAAACGGTGAATAGTAGCATAAACAACAAACAACTTAAAATAATAATGACGGCCGAGCTACCGTCATACACTTGAGTTCGAGTCCGAGGTTCGGCAAGTTATTTTCTTTTTTTTTATTTGCTTATAAAATGTTTATAATGCGTAAAAACAATAAGAAATATATATTATTATTCTTTTAGTACGTAGGGGACGTGCAATGTGTAACTACAATTATTTATAGTTTTATAGGTAACGAAAAAATACAATTTTAAATAAATTTACATTATTTTATTAGTACGATAATGTTTTCACAATTACATTAAATCGAAAAAATTAAGTTTAAGCTTAAACAAAATTAAATTAAACTAAAAAGCCACCCCAGCCTCCTGATAAACATATGCTACTTTCAGTTTTTCTCCATCAACGATGATTGTGGCGGCGCGGTCTACGTTGTTGCTTGGTATTCTTATGCACTCGGGTTCGAGTCCGAGTCCCAGCAAATCTTTTTTTTTTCTGCGTGCTGATAAAATATACAGTATACAGTAATAATGCAATATGTCATTTTGCTTCTGCAATTATATTTCAATTTAGGTAAGTATACGGTGGGCCTGCAATAAATATAGGTATAATTTACTTCTTAATCGTTTATGAAAAAAAGCATACAATGAAACTTCTTGAATTTTAGGAATACAATTTAATAATTTTTTTTTAATATGAATGTAATTAATAAAACGTTATCGTACTAATAAGATAATTTAAATTTATTTAAAATTCTATTTTTTCTTTACGTAAAAAACTATAAATAATGGTAGTTATACATTGCAGGTCCCCTCTGTACCGTATACTTACCTAAATTGAAATATAATTGCAGAAGTAGAATGGCATATTGCGTTATTATTGTATAGTATATATTTTATCAACAAGTAGAAAAAAAAAATTGCTGAGACTTGGACTCAAACCCGAGTGCATAAGAATACCTAACAACAACGTAGACCGCGCCGCCACGATCGTCGTTGATATATGAAAACTGAAAGTAGCATATGTTTATCGGGAGGCTGGGGTGGCTTATTAGTTTAATTTAGCTTTGTTTAAGCTTAAGTTTAACTTGTTTGTGTCGGTTTAACCATAATCTCTTAAAAATTAAAGTTTTCAATGATGAGTTTTCAAAAGTTTTAGATTCTAATTTTTTTTCACTTATGCTGTTGTTTAAACATTCTTTTTAGTCCAATAATATGCCCGAATAGTTATTTGGCGTTGGTTGAAACTACCGCGAGGTGTGGATGCGCAAATTCGACAGTCGCCGTTTGTCACTTTTCCTCCGTCGCGTCAAGCGCGTGGACCTAAGAATATATAGCGCCTCTCTCTTCTCCACTGCCGCTGGATGCGTATACTTCCCCTACGCTCCTTTTCTAGATGCGTATAGTTTGATCGCAGGCCGCAAGTGGCGTCATGATCGAATTCGCCATGCATTTTAACACGGCATCGGCAATCTCTCCTCTAATCTCTGGTAAAACGAACGTAGCCTATCTCGTTTTGCAAGAACTTTTTTTGCACGTTGCTTTTGGGAATCGTTCCTACCATGCATCGCTGTAGTATGTATTTTTTGTTTTCTTTTTTCATGGCAAAGTAAGCGCCACATAGATTGCAGGTTCTTAGGTATTTAAAAATCATCAAAAAAACTACTAAGTGTTATAATGTCCCATGTTCATACATTCTTATATAAGTGAACGCATTTACGTATATGTATAACGCCTGTACGACTGCATCCGTGAAAGAAATTTTTGAAATTAGTTAATAGTAGTAGGTCGCAAAATTAATAATTTTTAAACATGTGAACAATTTCTTTTTGTAAGGTTTTGTAGAGTTGCTATACTCTAAGCTAAATTGTAGAAATTAACAAACGATACCACCGAAATCCCATCATTATAGGAAAATTTCAATGCAGACAAATTACATCGATCCCGTGCTACCAGAGAATAGACTTCCACTGAATCCGTCTAGTCTGAAGAACTAGCGGAGTGGGACAATCTCCGAGAGAGCGGACGTCCACCATGTCCACCGAGTCCGCTGAGCGAACGCGCATACACTGCTCCAAACGTTAATAAATATGGGACATTTTTTTATTTTTGCGCCGACTCCATTGTCGAGGGCAGCAATATTCTAGGGGGGAGGTGTTCTCAAATTTTGTACTAGAGTTTTCAAACCTTGGTGCTATAGAATAGTGTTGGGCGTCTTTCTGATTATATTCTATTGGAAAAATGCTTTCGCCGATTTTTATAGAAATGGGATATCTTTGGTTGTCATGTGACTGATCTGAAACAGTAGACGAATTTCTAGGTGCTCGATCAGACTTTCAATTTTTAACATTTTTCTGTAAAAGGAATACTCCTGATAATTATACTGTTTTGGTACTGTATACACATATTCGAACCGTGAGGTTGTATAGTAATTTTTCTTTTCTTCTCGAATTTCTGTTGGCGAGTTGCTATATTCATCGCTTAATGGCCTAATACCGGTAGTATTTGTATAATAAAAATAATTAGCTAATTCAGCCACATTGTCTAAAGTTTCTGGAGCTGATTTATATACGTTTTGATACAAACAGGTTGGGAGTTCCCGGACAAACACCATTCTAGCAAGGACATCTAACTGGTCTATAAATAGGTTTGACAGTTGTGGCTGTGATCTCTCTGACTGGTTCTCAGCCTTTCGTAAAATATTCCGTAATCTTAATCTTGATCTCGACTTGAGATTTATCTAGCTTAACTGCAAAGTGTCCAAAGGAATTGTGATATATATAAATGCTTTTTCGAGGAAACTTATTAGATTGCGAAAGTTTTTAAATTCTAATTTTCTAAGGACATAATAAATACTTGTATTGTTACAATCTAATATTCTATGAAAAATTTGCTGTTGATCGAAACAAGAAAGATAAGCTTTCGCATGGCTAATTTCATGGACAAACTGGTCTGGTGAAATGTCGCCATTATTAATTCTGCTTAATGTCCTCAATGCTGAAGTAAAGTAATAAGTCTCTACGTTCGGATCCATTTTTATGGATAATTCTGATTAATAAAAATATTCGAATAATTTAATAATCTTGCTTTAATAGTTTAGGTAATTTCTTTTAACGAGAAATGCAAAATGGCCATAATCTTTACTTTAGCCTGATGATCTGATATACTATATGTTTCTCAACTTCCACTTCTAATCCAAAATATCTAAAATCTTCATAGACTTCTAAAAACTTGTTTAAAAAAATCTAAATAAAATTTTGGAATACTCTAAAAACTTCTAAACTTCTAAAAAAAAATCTAAAGAATTCTCAAAGAAATTCTAGAAATTGTTGCTCTAGCAACAATGGCTAGTTCCTCACAAGGGATGCCATTTTGTAATAACTGCACTTGATATAAGGACGGGCTGCGCAGATTCTGCAAATAATTATTTATTTGGAAACATTTGGCGCTAATTTCAAAAATTTCAAGCGGACTTCTAATCCAAAGGTCGTGGGTTCGTTCCCCACAAGGGATGCCATTTTGTAAAGACCGTACTTGGTATAAGGACGGGCTGCGCGAATACAAATAATTATTTATTTATTCGAAAACTAGCATAAGCTCGAAAGCTTTCATTGTTACTAGAGTTACGCGCGGACTACGAGATCTAAGTACATCCGACGCTACCCGTCTGTACGGACGAGGATTTGTACGTACTGTCTGCTAAGGCGGACAGGTTGGTTTCGTGCGAAGGCTGTTGGTGTGTCAGCAGTTACGATTTGGGACTCGCGGACTCTTGTCTGCGACTAGAGAATCTCGGACGGTGTATTGTCACGCTATATAATCGCAAACAACGAAATGTCCGCGACTATGTTGCTTGCTCTTACCTTGTATGGCTTATGGTGTAGACAGCAAGTGTAATTTCTCCTTCTATTATCTTTTCAATGGTTTTAAGTTGTTTTAAGGATGATTTTAATTATTAATAATAATATTTGGCACTGATCAAGTGTTATTGTTTTGTTTTATTGGAGACAACCCAGAACTCGGCAGATGTTACAGTACGGTTTGCACACACTCAGTAAGTGATGCGTACAGAGAGATAGCACTCGTACTTGCTGACCGGGTACAGCTACACAACAACAGGTTACTTGTACAAAAGGCGCTCTGTGGATCGTTTCCTGGCTTTTTAAAGTCTCGTTGACTATTCAACGAGTTGTGAAATTTAATGAAACGCGGCAACGATCGACCAATCAACATCTGACGTGCAAGGATGATGTACGAAAGTAAGTCAGTTATACGCGCGTAAGAAGTGCTGACTCGTAGGTCAAAGCACTTGCTCTGATGTTCGGCGATCGGTGTCGTACTGTCGCAATCGGTTTAGTATACGTCGTCTGTATGAGTGCACGGATGCAGTCGTACAGGCGTTATACATATACGTAAATGCGTTCACTTATACAAGAATCAAGCGTAATTACAAATAAGCCACCGTACGACTATGAAAACAATACTATCATAAAAATCTTATAAAAAACTGTAACATCTGCCGAGTGCTGGGTTGTCTCCAATAAAACAAAACAATAACACTTAATCAGTGTCAAATATTATTATTAATAATTAAAAACATTCTTAAAACAACCTAAAACCATTGAGAAGATAATAGAAGGAGAAATTACACTTGCTGTCTACACCATAAGCCACACAAGGCAAGAGCAAGCAACATAGTCGCGGACATTTCGTCGTCCAAGTAAAGTAACTTGGCTACTTTCACCACCTATTATTCCGCGTGCTATTAAAAGTTTGCTTTTTCAAGCGGCCGTTGGGGACGCTAAGGCGGCTCATTTATTAGACCGTCGCATTACTATTTCGACAGTATGGCTGTTTCTTTACACTTGTGAATACATTATACCTATTTGTTTTATTAACACAATTGGTTTCATTACAAAAAGTACAAAAGTATTGTGTTATTTTTAAAAAGTAAGCCTTATTTATCGTCTCTTTAAGTCGCATGCCGATTGGATGGTGCTCAAAGTAAAATATAACCTACTTTCTCCTCTTGTTTTACGACATGATGTTTTTCCTATTATTAATGTTGTTAGTTATGCACGTTGATCTTCTTATTGCTAGATTTTTAATTAAATAGTGTTAATATACGCGGATATTTCTCCAGGATCCGGGCTATAGAGCGTAGAACTTTTGATTATGGTACACATGTCTCACTAGCGCCGTCAGCGGTCGATAGGGAAGCAAACTTTTATCATTCTGGGAGTGGGGAGGGGGGCAGTTGATTTACCTCTTTGCCTTACACCATGTGTCAGTTAATTAAAATAAATATAATAAATATAACATTTATTATTTCTTTTACATAGATGAGGAAGATAATTTAAATATAAAGAACACAAGTTTTCAAAAGATGGTTCAGATAAGGAAAACGAAATTGCGCCAGTGGAAACAATACGTTGTATTGAAGCTAATATTAAAGAAGCTGCTGATACAAAAAAAATTAGAAAATGAAGCTTTATCAGAAAATAAAAGTGTGCCTGGAACAAGTCCTTCTCCAGGCAAGTTTTTTTGGAAATAATTTTAAACTATTTTGTAGTACCGGTGGCAAGTATTAAGTACGAATGCGAACAGTACCATCTTATAAGGTGGCCGATGACGAGGTCTAGGTGGTAGGCTGTGTAGGTTATTTAGGTGTATCTGCGAGTTGATGACGTAATATATAGTATTTGATTGTAGTTGTTCTACAGGGAAGAAATAGCTTTATTTTTAATTCTTTTAACGTGTAATGAAAACTCCTAATAACTCACTTTTGAGTGAATCAGTTTATAATATAATGCGTATTATCAGTTTTGCTGATATAATTATAGAATACTCTTAAAAAGACATGGAATCTCTGAAATAAAACCTTTCCTAAAATGTAAAAGGTTGGACATTGTAAATTCGTTTTTATTTATAATTTTTTCGTCCTCTTAGAGGAAGCAAAAATAATAAATAAAAACCAATTTAAAGGAAATTACAAAGCTTCCTCTGGAAGAAAGCAAAAAAAAAATACTAATAAAAACAAGTTTATCTTTGCCAATCTTTTACATTTTAAGGGAGGATTTATTTTAGTTACTCATTTTCTTCCGGGCGGAGGTGACTCCGTGATAGAACACCAGCCTCACGCTATGTTTTCGAATCCGATGGGAATCTTGCTTGCGATGCCGGGTTTGTTAAAGGCATAATCGCGATAAGCCTACCCTGTAAACTTTCGAAAATTTTGTACAAAACAATATAACAATCTAATATTAATTTCTGATTTCAGATATCAACCCATCAAAATTGAAAATAATTAAAAATGTTTTATTATCAAATGATGAGATGATTCATGTACAAAACTTTAAGAAATCTACTAAATTTGATAATGCCAACGCTCCTCATGAAATTCTCATTGGTAAAAAATGTATGATTGTGACTCTAAAATATGATTAGCACCATGGTGAAACATTAATGAGTCGACATAGCTAAGCGTTTTATAGTTAGTAAAGATTTTTCATTTTTGTTTGGTAAAGATCGTAGAAAGAGTTTATGATCCATTGATTCTTTCATCAGTTAAAAATTGAGCTTAGATGTGTTGATTAGGCTAAAAATAGACAAACAGCTCTCTGTAGGTACATATGTAGAAAACGTTATCTTTAATGAAAAGGAGGATAGAAAAGGCATTTAAAACACTACCTTTTTCAGGTATGCGTTTTTCACTCGCATTTTCGTTCCATATTGTTAGTTACTAACAATTTATTGCAAAAAACGCGATTTCTGTCTTTTTTGCTTGTAACTTTGAAACTAATGATACTATAGGAATAGCCCTAGGATATATTTGTAGAGAACAAAAACATCTATAGTCAAAGATCGAACGTCTCAATCAGACAATTAGATCCTGAAAAAATTAGAAAAAATCTGAAAATTAGGCGTTTTTTCGAAAATTCGACCTTTCATTTAGTAAATATTTTTATTCTCTGCAAATCATCTTCCTTGGGCCATTTCGATTGTCCCATTAGTTTCAAAGTTACAATCAAACAAAGACAAAAATCGCGCTTTTTGCAATAAATTGTTAATAACTAACAATAAGAAACAAAAATTTAAGTGAAAAACACATCTCTTAATCTACACATCATCCTTTATACAATTGCACAATCGGTTCGCTGTATCGATTTTTGTGAAGAAAAAATGCTCTACAGCTTATTGATAAACTTGAAACGAAAAGTACTGTTATGTATAATAAGATTTTGTTTGCCAGTAATCGCGATAATGGCACGCTGAAGGCGACGCGGCGCAGATAGGGAGGTTAGAAAATTGTTAAACTTGATCGTTCTTAACCAGTTTTTACAAATATAGTGTCGCTAGGTGTCAGAGTTTTTAGTTGATTCCTCAAAGGCGTTTTAAGTAATCCATATACAAATACTTAACTCATTACTTAGCTAATAAGAACTCTTTAACGTTTCTACCATGGTAATTGTAATACATTTAACAACAATGCAAATTGTTCGACTTAAATCTTAAATTTGAAACCTTTTAATTTACAAATTAAGTTAACAAAATTTCATAAGCATCTAGAAATACTTTAGATCAATTTTGAATATTGAATATACGAAGGTTCAATCTTTAAATAGTGTAATATCAATATGGCTATCTACCTCTTGCAAAAATCACACACTTGAAATCAAAATAATTCAACCATATACATAATTATTAGTCCACTTCGTAAATGGTTCTGTCTTATATAATCATAATATTTTAATTATTAGATATAATCAATACAGATTATTTCGATATTTCAATAACTGATATGTATAATTTCAGAGATAACAGACTTCACCAATGAAAAACTACAAAAAATAGAATACTTAGCACCCGTTCTTGTTGAAAAGAAAAATGAAGCAAAGTTATTATACGTTGAAGGTACAATTTTATTCTATAATTTATAATTCGTTTAGAGCTCTAGTTAATTCAGATCTTAAATTGACTTGCACACGTTACAATTTTACTTGTAACGTTTTTATGATAAGTCTATTCTATAAATATAAAATTCAAAGTAAAATATCTATACTAATACATAAATGCGATGATTTTTTTATTATATGAATATACAGCATTATTTATTTTTTTTTTATAATTTTGTTATTAGGTGGGAAAAAAACTACAGATAATCCAGAATTTAATGTTAATTATGGTACCGAAGACTGCGAAATCAGTACTTTTGCTAACTATAATGTTGATGATGTTGGATTTATTACTGAGGGTGATCTATATAACAACAATGTTCCTGGTAGCAATGCACAACGGATCGAAGAAATAGAAATGCAAAATAGTGATCTAAATGGAGATAAAAGCGCAAAATCTAGTCCTGCTAAATGTGTACCTTATGTCATTGAACCCGTTGTAGATTCAGAAATGAGATCTATGAATGATGATAATGTTCATTATAGTACTGAAGACTGCGGAATTAGTACTTTTGTAGTAGTGTAGTACTTTGTGCGGATTTAGTATGGTGATCTAAATAGCGATAAAAGTGCAAAATCTAGTCCTTCTAAATGTGTACCTTGTATCAATGAACCCGTTGTAGATTTAGAAATAATATCGATGAATGGTGATGATAAAGAAAAAGGCACACATATAAATGTCGTGGAGTCCGAAGGTAAAAATGAATTTTTTTCTTAAGAAATAATCTTTTGTTTATCTGGTTTCATTAGCATAGTTATATCCCTAGTAGAGACTTATTTTAACCATCTACTTTAACAAACTTTTTCATATTTACCTGCGTAAAGTTCGAGATTGCACACACATTTGCGTTTGCAAAGTGCCAGTTTCCCGCACGGTCAGCTACTTTCACACATGCTCTTTCAGCGTCTGGAACAGCGGCACTTTGCACGCGAATGCATGTGCAATATCGAACATTGTGCACATCAGTAGGAAAAATATCGTACGATACTCGTGCAGAAACGATCTCCTTGCGTAGTCGTATCATAATGTACTATTCTAATGTTAGAATATTAGTAGATAACTTAGAGTAATACTTTAGGTTACCAAATACCCATACATATTCAGACAAAGAATCATATTTACATTTTATATGTATGGTTAAACTATTTTGAGTTACACGTAAAGCTTCGATTTAATTAAAAATGTTTACACTTATGTATTGTTACGAGTGAAGAGTGCAACGAAAAAGTGACGGACCCCGGGCTTGAACCGAGATCCCCTGGCTTGCAAGGCAGACGTTCTGTCGTCGCGCCACGGCCGCCACCGCATTGCACTCTTCTACTCGTCTTCTTATAGTAATTAGAAACCCGTGACGTGTATACACACATGACAGTATATCACTCAATAATAATATAATAATATCACTTGCATAAAACAGTATTTGGAAGATGGCAGACAGAGATCATCCGCATAGATAAGATGGGAGACATCGGAATCTAGGCAAAAACTGATGTCGATGTACAATGCGAACAGCAAGGGACCCAAAACAGAACCCTGCGAGACACCGATGCTAAGATGCCGAGGTAAGGAACGTTCGTCCTTGTCATCAACGACGGCCTGCTCTCTTCCAGTGAGATAGAAGGCAAATCAGCGGACAAAAGAGAGTTTTCATAAATAAAAGCCCTAATAAAATTGGTATCTCAGACGAGGAGAGTTGGTCTGATTTAAAGTCACCCATTATAACCTTCGTGGAATAGTTGTGCATGTGTGTTGTTAGTTGGTCTATGAAGTTAGAGCCTTGGAAAAATGGAGCTGAAACCTCACAGAAAAGGTATTCGGGCTTGCCTGGCTTGACCGACCATTCACCGTCGGATGACGAAATAACGCTAACTGTCAGTGATTTATGTATGTAGAGGGCCACACCTCCTCCGTTCCTGTTTTTGTCTCGTCTGTACAGTAAGTAGTCATCCAGTGAAGGGATGTATATTACCTTGTCGCTCAGCCAGGTTTCAGTTACAGCTATTACGTGGGATGGAGAGCGAGTGGACAAGAAAAGCCTAATCATCTCAATGTGACCCGTAAGAAAGTTCACATTGAAATGACAGACTCTTAGACCTTTATACAGAGATACCTTAGAATCGGATGAAGACATGTCAGATGAGCTTGATGGTGGATGTCGTGAAATGATGCGTGTATGTTGAAGCTATAGCGTTGATTGATGTTGGCAGTGGGCGAAATCCGGGCTAAAAAAGAGCTTAGCTGGGCGTCGGTGGTGATGACGGTGGCGCGCTCACTGTCATCATTACAGCCAGAGGGAGAGAGGGGGGGGAGGAGGGAGGAAGAGAGAAAGAGGGAGAGAAATGGAAACAAGTTAGAAAAGTTAGAAAAGGAATTAAAGAGTCTCAAAAGAAAAGAAGAACGAATCAGTGTGTTAGGTGAGAAAATGTAAACATTAATCAAGACGACGAAACAGTTAAAGAGGAGGAGGGAAATGATCAGTACGGAGATAGGAAGAGCGAGGAGGATGACTATTGGAGAAAAATAGAGATGAAGGTGATGCCGAAGAAGCTTATTAAAAAAGAATAATCGGAAATGACTAAAAGAAAAAGAAGGAACAAAAGCATATTCATTAAAGGAATGGTAAAGGTAGGGGCAAAAGTTAAAGAGAAGATTAAGTGAATAATTAAAGAAATATAAGCGGAAGCGGTGTACATAAAGAGAACTAGATCAATAGGTGAAGGGAGAGAGGCGGGATTAGAATCAATGGAAAAAATTTGAGACAATAAGGGGAAAAAAGCTTTTAAAAGAAACGGGTTTATAGATAGAAGATGACTTGATTGGTAGAAAGAGATACAGAAATGGCTAGAAATGATAGCAGAGGAAGAAAGGGAAAAATAGTGGGAATAAAGAAAGGAATAATAGTAAATGAATTGTCAGCACGGGGACACGATATAATAAAGGATATTAGAAAAACGGTAGGAAAAAACTAAATATAGTAACCGTATATATATATATATATATATATATATATATATATATATATAAATGCAAATATAGAAATAGCTCTAAAGATAAGAAAGTTAAGAGAGGTAACAGAGAATGATAGTCGAAGGGGAGAACATTATACTTGCAGGAGATGTTTAGAACAAGAAGCAAAAAGAAAGGGGGAAATGTTAAGAAAAAGGAATGGAAAGAGCATTTTAGAAATTTGTTACGAACAAAAGAGAGTGAATCAGGGTAGGGAGTAGAAAAAGGAGAAGGTGAAGAACATTTTTTGAGAAAAGAAAAGGAAGGAGGAATGGAGAAATAGAACGAGGACATTAGCGTAGCGGAAGTAAATATAGCGTGGCGCAAGATGAAAAGCAAGAAAACAGCGGGGAAAGATGGAATAGTTGTAATTTTTTGGAAACCACTACCGACAATATAGATCGATGATATTAAACGAAATATTTTAGGATTAGATTTACAGGACCTAGTGAGACGTGGACGTCATAGAAGGCAATAAGAAAAGAGGGAACTGCAGTGTTAATTAACTTTCTATCGTAACAGGTCATAAAGTACTTCCTGCGCCTGGCGGTAGTCAGCCACTGCAACTCACGTCCGGAATTTGTGATGTGCTCATCCCTTCTAATACCATAGATATACCGTATGCTCATGTTAACGAATTTCTATGGGTTTGTGTCTTGTTCTCACGTCAAGTTACAGTATACTAATAAGCAATTGTCGATGATAGGGAACAAAAATATCGACCCAAGAAGCGGTCCCCACCTATTATGATATAGCTGTTTTCTTGTTTCCGAGAGTAGGTAAATCATTATTGTAATAGGTAGAGCCCAGTACGATAGCCTTGGTCTTGAGGCTAAGTCGATTTTTCTCAGCCCAGTGCATAATCTTTTGGGCGCTAGCACTCATCCTGTTATAATAGAAATCATCTCTTCTAGGTGGAATTGACTGTAAATTTGCAAATAATCCGCGTAAATAAGATGATGAGTTTCAAGGCAAATCTCGTTTTGTCTTGAGACCATCTCGCACATTCTTTCATAAAATAAAGGTAACATTGCAGTACTGTATACAAATGGTTATTTAAATCGAAGCTATATGTGTAAAATCTTACATAAACGGTTCTTTGTTGGAATATGAGGGTATTTTATTTGTTTTATTTCCATAGAGTAATAGTATTCTACTGAATCAGAACATCGAAATAACAAACTCAGTTTTTTATACATATACATATTTATACATATTTTGTTTACAGATAACACGACAAAGAAAACGGCAAAAAATAAATTGGTACAACTGAATAAAAAAACATGTGAATTTAACATGGAAGTAATTGGGGAAATGATGAAAAACTCTAAAACCACAGTTGTACGCAAGGGCGATAAAGACACAACAAAAAAATATCCGTGCTACTTTTGCGAAAAATCTGAGGGAACGATTTCCCGTCATTATACTAGTATACATGCGAATGAACCCATCGTTAAAATGCTGGAAAGTCTAAAGGCAGAAAAAAGAAAAAAAGGTAAACCTATTTCAGAAGATCAAAAAGCCCTGAATGAAACATTTGATTTTCTAAGGAAACAAGCGACGGCTAAACACAATTTGACCGCAGGATTAGATGATGAGTTTCATGCGGTTCGACGGCCGCGAACAGATAAAATGGTTTCAGATTTCAGTATGGGTGGGAATTGTAGAAGATTCTTCATTGAATCATCGATAAGGAAAAATTATAAAAATTGCTGCAAACCATCTGATATTCTAAGAAGATCCAAGAATTTAGGCTCACGACTCATAGGAAAAAGATCTACGGTCATAACTGATTATCTCCAAAAAGTATTGCTACCTCTCAGAGATGACGCAATAACAGATGTCATCATGAATGATGACCTAATATTAGAGTACGGAAACAGTTATGCTTATAAACACAGGCATTCACCTCATTTAGGGGCCATGATAAGAGGAAGACTGCGTCTAATTGCGCACCTACTAATAGAACTCCGAAATAGCAACGCTGAAATTGTCAATTTTTCTGACTTATTCCATCAAGAAAATTACGATTACCTAATTAGTGCCGTGAACGTAATCGGAGAATACAATTGCAACCCTCATCTTCAAGATTTGTATGCTAAACCTGCTCCTGCTGCTGCAGCAGGTGCTTATGCCAAGGAATTATTAGATCTATGGATCGTTAAATGTATAAAAATGAGAAATGCTACTGGAAAAGCAGATGCTTTTGAATTTCTAGCGTTATATAAAGAATCGTTTTCTAAAATCGTAGGTAAAACAGTTTCACAAATAGAGATAAAAAAAAAACAAAAAAATCGAATTGCCAGACGATGAAGACGTTGCACATTTTAATATATATACACAGAAAATAGCCTCAAGAGAACTATGCAAATGTTATATGAGGAAAAATATAATCATCAGCTCTACAACGAATTAGGAGAGCTTTTACTTATTCGTATCCAATTTTTGAATGCTCGCAGAGCAGGAGAAATGCAACGACTCACACTTAATGACTGGAACAACTTACAAAGTCTTGATGAGAATTGCAGTAGCTACAAAAAATTATCAACTAGTGAAAAAGAATTATTAAAAGGTTTTCACAGAATGCTTATAAGAGAAAAACTGTACAGAATTTTACCAGTGATAATTACCACCTTAGAAAAAGATGGTCTTGAGTTGTATACTGATTTACGGAAGAGTAAATCAGAAGTCCATCCAGATAATCCATATTTATTTTGAACAATAGGATCCGACACTAATCTAAACAGATACCGAATAACATGCGACGTTTTGAGAAAACATAGCTTGTTGTGTAAAGCTAAGTATCCAGAAAGATTAAGAGGCACTCATTTTCGCAAGAATATATCTACTTTGAGCTTAAGCTTAAAGCTGACGGATAACCAAAGAACCGATTTATATCAGTGTCTAGGTCATAGCGCCACTATAAATAAGAATGTCTACGCTCAGAATGAGTTTCAACAACAGATCTTATCGATTGGTCCATTTTTGTTGAAAGCAACGCGTACGTATGGAAATGACAATATCAACAACATTGTAGAGAGCGATGACGAAGATGAAAGTAACGAAGATCAGGTTAAATATAATGAATGCACTACAGCAGATGTCCCTGGAGATGTGAAAGTTACTTACGACAAACCTTCTACGAGCGGAACAAAAGCAAAATCAGCACTACAGAATGAGGGCTCTGAAGAAACACATACAGGTAACTTATATCATTATTTATTTATTATTACGAATAAATCTAATTATTTTCAGTTTTCAATTGTGACGTGGAAAAAACACGAGAGATGAACTTGCTTTGTCGTCTTCTTGGTCCCGAATCCGCGACACTATTATTTATAAAAACATTCCGACCCCGCTAACGATCTCGGAGGAGGTCCCGCCAGATTTCCCTAAATAGGGTTATTCAGGGATGATTGAAATAAGTACACAATCGATTGCAATAATATATAGGTTTATTTACTCCTCGAAATACAAACCTCGGATCCCGCGCTATGCGCTGCGCTGCTCACAATGCTTAATTTTCTTTCTATCTCTCTCTTTCTCTCTTCCACAAGCTTGGCCTTACCGACCTCATCAATTCGACGAAGTCGGTAAGGCCGCGCTCGGAAAAATTCCCGTCGACACGCGCCACGCGCACGCTCGTCCACCCCCCCCCCCCCCTCGCTCGAGTCCGACAACACAAATCGGTTCCCAAAATCGGCTCTGAGCGCCTGTCGATGCTCGTATTTTTCACGAATTTCTACGTTCTTCTTGCGTTTTCTCGCATGGTCTTTTCTCGATCGTTCCCTCGATGCTCACTCTTTCGCTCTCTCACTCTATCTATCCACCCTCACGTTCGTAGCGCAAATAATTTGGGCAAGTCTTCACAGTCACTCCAGGCTTATCACAGCCCTGACAACACACCTACGAGCACTTCAGGGCTTCAGGAAGCGACGGTTTCACCTGATTCGGACACACTCGACTAGTATGCCCTTTCACGTGGCACGCATAGCATACGATTACCGGGCATTCCGACGATCGGTGACCTACAACCTGATACGTGTAGCAAACGCCCACGAACTCTCATCCACGCGCACTCACCTGTGCTCCGTTCGTTCCACTAGGTCTCTTCGCTCTACTACAACTACCCTGCCGCGCGTTGTTCATCGAACTAACCTCACCGCTTCGCGACGCCCCTCGGCTGTCGCGATTTTGCGGGTTGCCGTTTTGCAACGTCGCTAGAGAGTTCGGTCGCGAACAATTGCCCTTTCTGAAATGCTGCGTGACCGCTGCGACAAAGGAGACCTTGGGCTTAACCTCACTAGTAACGCTTGCAGACTCATCACTCACTGCCTCGTTATTTCGCGGTTTCTTCGCACCTTTACTCTTTCCCTTTCCCTTACCACCCGCTGTCCTCGACCACCGAGGCTTCGCCTTTCTCCCCCTCTTCCTGAGCAGCTGCTACCTTTGGCTTTCTAGGTCCCGTGTACGCTGCCCCAGGTACGCGTATCTTACCTACGGTTGACGGCGAAAGGTAGAGCGTGTCGGGATCTCTGGCGCTCGTATAGGCGACCGTATCGCTCTATATCATCAAGTGATTCGATCATCTTGTCGCCAATTGCGTGACGATATTTCGGATGGATCTTACGGTACA
>NW_022279600.1:2375000-2446937 GCF_009193385.2 Nasonia vitripennis
CTCACCAAATGAATATCTGGAACTCATTTCCCTAAGGCTTCCCTAAGGCTTCCCTAAGGCTCTAATCCAGCCTGTGGCATTCCTGATATTCGTCAATACCATTGTCTATGCATTGATACATTGTTCAAACTCTTGTATGCTCTTTGCCGACGATTTCCAAATATTTTTGCAGTACAAAAAAGCCGACCTCCTTGAGTACATCTCGCGCTTGTCGCAAGATGACAATTGCATCGCGCGAACAACGGTATCAAACTGAATGCAAACAAAACGCGAAGCGTTATCTTTTGATCCACTCAGAACTTGATGCGAATCGATATGGATTTCGTACCTCAAATGACAATAAATGGCACTCCAGTTCCATTCACAAAACTAGCAAAAAAACCTAGGCATGAAGCTTTT
Source organism: Nasonia vitripennis (assembly GCF_009193385.2). Classification (NCBI taxonomy): domain Eukaryota; kingdom Metazoa; phylum Arthropoda; class Insecta; order Hymenoptera; family Pteromalidae; genus Nasonia; species Nasonia vitripennis. The sequence continues at coordinate 2,375,400 of NW_022279600.1, forward strand.
TAAGATCTCTCCTGGAACGACCACGTCTTCGACTATCTGCTCCCGAGTCCATGGAGTTCTAAATCGTTTACGCTTTAGATATTACTTTCTCTCTAGCAGCCTCAAAAAGCAGCTAGTGTCTGCGCTAATACTTTCACACTTTGACTATACGTGTGCGGTATATTGCGATCATCCGGGTTGCCTAGACCTGAAAATCACTCGCTTATTTACTGCTCTTATACGATTCATTTTCCGTCCGCCCAAAAGGTCGCAATTATCGGCTTTCCAACTACCGTTAGCTACTACATCGACCTCTGCTAAGAGCTTCAGTCTTCAAGCAATAGCTATGGGACTCTATCCCAAGTAATATTCGGCTGAAACCCACTATTGCGTCTTCTAAAGAAACCGTACATGATTACTTGCTGAACTCACAGTCCACATAACTACCGATCACGCTATCATTGTTGTATTCACTGTGTACTGCTTAAAATTATTACTAATATTGCGTGAATCGTATGCTTGTATATTACTAATCTGCGTTATGCCTGCACCATTGTTTTCAATTGTTGTGCATCTTATATTTTGTGCACCCGGTTATGCATACGGTTCTTACGAGCTTTGCCAGTTAATAATTTTTATCTTATTACTCTAATGACTTTACTTTTCTTCCTACCTCTTTTCTCCGCGATCTACCATTCCAGCTCCTCCTTATCCGGCATCTTTTACAAGTATTTTGTTGCTCTTTTAGTTTAGACATTTCTCTTTTTATTATTATTAACCTTAAAACTATCGCTTATTCTTTTTCCGCATTACCTGAAGTAGGTCCGGTGTCTCCCTCTGTCATCTTCTTCTTTGAGCTTCTGCTCCTTGTTTTGGTTGCCGCTTCGCTCGCTCGTTCCTCTTTCCTCTCTTTCTGGTTCGTTCCCATCGGTAAGTTCAGGATCTCTTCCTTTCTTATCTCATCCTTCTCCTTTCCCGTTTCCAATGTCCCTTCTGTCGATGTTGACTCCTTCTGGTCGTCCTCTCTGCCATCCGCCTTGTTCTCCTTTGACTTCTTTGCCTGTGTGTCCTTTACTTGCTATTCTTTCTTCTTCTTATCGTCCTTGTTCTGACTTTCTCCTGGTTCAACTCCTCGATTTTTTATAATCGGGGATTGCTCGACTTTCCTGTTTTGCCCGAAGGTCACGTTGAACCCACAGGTTTAATTTCTCAGGTAATTCCTCATATTGTTTGCCAGTTTCTTCTCCTTTTCGTCTTTTCTTGGTCTTCCTTTTCCTCTACAGCGCCTCTTTGTTCCTCTGTTGCTGTTCTCTATCTTTAACATATTGTCCGCCATCTTTTCTCTTTCTAGCCTCACTTTTTCTTGCCAAGCTTTCTTTTTACTTTTCGCTCTACTTGCAAGTATAATGCGGCTTTTGCGTAAATTAGGTTAGGAAGACAAAAGTTACGCTTATGTGGTGAATAGGTAGCCTAACCTAACTTACACAAACACTGTATTACAGTTGCTTCATTTCAAATAGTTTTTCTTAGATGTTTAGTCCGTCAAGTTTAATATTTAATTTACTTGAAAAAAAGGTTATGAATCTAACCATAGCATATTTCGGTGTTGCGTTAGTAAAAATAACTACTGAAGCATCCACTTTAATAGTCTCACAACATTAAAATTTTTAACAATAAATGAATAAGAAAGCATAACTTCGAAAATAGTATTGTTTTAAGTGAAAGTGCAATGAAACAGTGACAGACCCCGAGCTTGTACCGACATCTTTTGGCTCGCGAGGCAGACACTCAGTTGTCGCGCCATGGCCGCCATTCACATTGCACTTTTCTACTCGCTCTCTTATAGTAATAACCCCCCACCCCGCCCGTGACGTATCTACACATTACAATTGATTAGAAAGCATATAATGCAAATTAGAATAAAAGAATAATTTAAAATTTTCAGATACTTATCAAGAATCCGATTATCAATCATCTTCAGATGAAGACAAGCCTCGAAAAATCAAAGGAAGGAAAAAGAACGTAGAACAAGTTAAGAATAGAAGCAAATGGAACGCCGAAGAAAAAAAATGCTATAGCAATCTTTCACGAAAAAACGGCAAAATGTATTACTATTCCAGGTGAAGAAATTATAGATCTTATTAATAAAACACCAATCATGAAAGAAAGGAGACGCAAGGTTGCTGACGTAAGAAGCCAATTGCCTGGAAGAAAAAACAATTAGTAACAAATGATGCTATACCAAAAGATACTGTGATAAAAAAAGATTGTAATCCTAAGGATTCACGTAGCATTTATCACAAAATATAATTAACAAAATAGTTATTATAGGAAAAACTGTGATTATTGGAAAAAAGTGAATACTCAGTTATGTGATAATCATATGTAATAGTTACATAGGATCACAAAAGTCAATATAAAATTTTAATTATATTAGTCATTAACAAAGTTCCTTTTACATACTACGACGAGCTTTAGACTATAGATAAATACAAAGTAGAGTGGAAAACTATTAAAATACGCGCTAAATATTTATTATTAAACTAAAGAAATTTTCGTTAAGCTACTGTAAAACTTTTGCTGTATGAGTTGTGTATAGGACTTCTTTTTTTAAAAAGTATTTAACAAAACATTTAATTTAAGACATTGCGTACCAAAAAAATTGCTTATACGACTTACGAGAATATTGCTATTGCGACATCCGGATTGCTTGCGATCATCTGCAGCACCGTCGATTCTGATCGTTAAACAAAACAGTTTTTCTACACCTGATTTTACTTTTTTGACCTAAAATGAAAATGGAGAAAAAAACCTTCCACTAAAAATTATTTTTGAATTTTTTAAAGCCATAACTCTTACTATTTATGATTTGTATTTATTCCATAAGAAAAAATATGTCAATAAGTATTAAAAAATGTTCAATAAACGGGTTGCTTAACACGGGCTTGTGCCCTTAAAACATTAGATAAATGTTAATAAGTAGTTTACGCAAAGCGCAAACTAATTATAAACGATCAGTAAAAAAAATTATTTAAATAAACAAAAATGTACATCATCCAAAAGGATGCTTAAAAAATTGAAATAATATTTTGCATACAAGATTAAGAACGTTAAAAATTATAATCAGTATTAACCTTCCCAATCTTTGAATTTATGTTTTAGCTCACGAGCTAATTTTGATTTGAACGTATGTATTAATATCTTTTAAATATTGTACATGCTATTTTTCAGTTGCAAGAAAGATAATTAGTGAATCCTATAATATTACTATTTCCTATTTAACTATCTACACAAAAACCAAATCATTACCAACATTTAAATTTTGCAATCTCACCTGCGAAAAGTAAATAAAAATAATTAAGAATAACGTAATTCTCTAATAAACATCAACAAAGAAATTTGATTTTTTACGAATTTGCAAACGTGTGTTTCTTAGATTAAATTTTTAAACAAACGATACATATAAAAAGTCCTGCTTACGTCAAGTAGAACTAATGTCATACATTAAAAAAAAAAGATTATTGAAAAGTTTTAGCCGCATTACTCATTTATTGTCAAGTATTTAAGCCACAGGACGCTGAAACGCGCCACCTGTTGAGCGTGTCAGCACACGCTTATGTAGAATATAGCAATTCTCTGTTAAATATCTCTAAAGCAATTAGATTTTTTAAGAATTTTCAAACGTGTGTTTCTAAGATTAGATTTTCAAGCATACGCAGTAAATAAGTTTAGGTTTCTATATAGTACTAAATCGATGACAAATCTTGTCTGCATTGTAATAAACCAATCTCATGGGACTTGGTTAGGTGGCGTGAGTGTGAGCACATGCATGCACGAGCGTCTCTGCATGTAACGGGATTTTTATAGGGAAAAATATTGAGTTGTATTATTTAGAGTATATAGTAAGATAGAGGAAAGGTTTGTGAACGTGCGGAGTAATAAATTGTTGTAGGAAAGGGTTGGACTGCGTTGTAAAGTGTAGCAAGGACTTTTAGGTTAGGGAAGATGTCTATGAGCAAGATATGAGCGGCAGCGACGGCGGCGGCAGCGGCAGAAGAACGGCAGCCTTTTAGAGAGAAAGAGACGAAGACAGGGACAACCAAAAAGAGCCCGAACCTGCAGGACGTGAGGCCCCCCAAGAAAAAGAAATCCACGGTGGAATAAAGGACACCCTGGACAAAGTCTTTAGGAATGTGGCGTTTCAAGACGAAGGAAGATTTAACGATTTGAAAGCTAAGGTAATGGAAGAGTTAGTAAAAGTAAGACAAGAAAGAGTCGAAATAGAAAAGTTGAAAGTAGATTTGCAGGCTAGAGAGGTAGATTTGATAGATAAGCTAGAGAGCATCGATGCGCAATTCCAAGAATTGGTCGAGAGAGAGAAAATCAGGGAGGCTAGGTTAGATGCGTTGGAAGAGAAAGTCGCTAGCTGGCCGGGAGAGGGCGACATAAGCGGGGTAAGCGGAGGCAGCGGTATAACTTGCAGAAGCGTGACGAGCAGGAAATCGGTATATAGCTTCGCGAGCAGCCTTTGCTTATCAGATAAGGAAGTGGTAGGGATGAAAAGAATTTTACAAGAAAAGGATAGGAAAAGTAGACAGGAAAATTTTGTAATAAAAGGCTTGATCTGGTCGGAGGTAGATAGAGAAAATGTAAAGGAATGGACGCAAAATTTTGTGGTGGAGAGGTGAGGGGTAAAGGCAAATATAGTTCAAGCGTGGGTCAATGGAAAAGTGATTGTAGCCAAAGTAGAAAGGAATGAGGAAAAAAGGTTGATAAGGAAAAATAAGACCAAACTAGCAGGATCGAAAATTTTCATAGAATATGACCTCAGTTTTGAACATAGAAAAATGCAGGAGGAAATTAATAAATGGGTAAAGCTAAGAGAGAAAGGACTAAACGTAAAAACTGGCTCTAGGAAAGTCTTTATTAATAACGCATGGGTAAACTGGGAGCACAAGGAAAAAATTGAAGAAATGAGAAAAGAAGCAGAAAGGAAACATAGTGAAAGTAGAAATAGGGCAGATAGGTTGAATAAGAGAACAGAGGAGGTTTTAACGTAAGCCAGGAAATTAATTTTTTGGAATGTAGCGGGAATTTTTAATAAGGACAAGGAATTTTGGGAATATATAAATAAAGCAGATTTTGTTAGCCTTGCAGAGACTTGGATTGAAAGCAAGGATGTATAGCAGTTAAATAAATTTCTGCCCAAGTCTTTTGAATGGAAAATCATAGATGCGTGAAGAGAACACAAGAAAGGTAGGGCGATGGGTGGCTTTGTAATAGGTATGAAAAAAGGATGGAATGATAAGGAAGGTGTGATAGGGGCTGAATACTCGGAAGGGTTGGTAAAATCAAAGATCATAGTAGAAAAAGAAAATTTGCATTTAAACATATGGTCCATTTATAACAAAGGGAATTTAGAGAAGATTTGGAAACGAATTGAAGAGGAAAACTACGATGACAAAGAAGGTACAATTATATTGGGAGATTTTAATATAAGGATAGGGGAAGAGGGAAAATGTATGGATTACGATAACATCGGGAAGTTGAGGTGTAGGAAAAGTAAAGATAAAATTATAAGAAAGGATCGAAATAATTTAATAGATAAAATAGAAAATAATGGTTGGATAATCCTAAATGGAGCCACTGTAGGCGACGAAGAAGGTGAGTTCACGTTTGTAAGCAGTAGAGGGATTTATGTAATTGATTATGCAATTACAAATGAAGAAGCCTGGAATAAGATAGGATTATTTAAAGTGGAAGAAAGGGTCGAATCTGATCACTTACCAATATGCGTCGAACTGCAAGAGGAGAAACGAAGAGAGGAGAAGATTGAGGAAAAATAGAAGTAAATGTAATAAAAAAAATAGTAGAAATGTGGAACGAAGAAAACATTGCTGTCTTTAAAGAAAATACGAAGGAATTGGAGTGTATAGAAAACGAGGCAGACACTGTAGAAAAAAGATGGGAGGACACCAAGAAAATAATAAACAGGTATATACCAAGAAAAGAAATTAAAAGGAAAATTTGGAGAATCGGAATGAAAAAATGGTGGGACAGAGAATGTACAAGGGCTAAGAGAAAAGCTAAAACAAGAATGAGTCTATGGAGAAAAGGTAAAATACAGAAAAAAGAATACACAATAGCAAGAAGAGAATAGAAAGAAATCTGTGAAAACAAGAAAAAAGCTAAAATGAAAGAAGAAGAAGCAGAATTGAGAGCAATAAAAAACGAAAACCAAGTGTGGAATTACCTTAACAAGGGAAGGAAAAAAAGAGAAGTAGTAGAAAACTCTATTACGGACGTAGAATGGGAAGCGCACTTCAGGACACTGTTGGAAGCTTCAAAGGAAAGGAAGTTAGGGGAGAAAAGAGAAACACCAGCTGTAAAAGTAAAAGAGGAGAAGATTTGTGCAACAGAAATAGCTGCAGCATGGAAAAAGTTGAAGAGGAAAAAGGCGGCAGGATTTGATGACATCTCGAATGAAGTTTGGATACACGGTGGGGAAGGTTTAACAAGTAAATTAGTAGCTATCATAGGAAAGATATGGGATGGTGAAGAGATACCAGAAGAATGGAAAACTGGAGTAATAGTACCGCTGTATAAGAAAGGAAATATAGAGGACCCTAAGAATTATAGAGGAATATCGTTACTATCGACAGCTTACAAGGTATACACCGAAGTGATAAGAAACCGCTTAGAAGAAGAGGTAGAATCTACGCCCAGAAGGACAAGCAGGTTTTAGGAAAAATAGATCGACGATTGATAATATTTATGTTCTAGACCACATTGCGAAAATGGCAAAAATAAGGAAGAAAAAGATCTATGCACTTTTTGTAGACCTCAAAGCAGCATTTGACACTGTATGAAGAGAGAAATTATGGGAAATTTTGTTGAAGATGAGAATAAGTAAATATCTGATAGAAAGGTTAAAAGGAATATATGAAGAGACGGAAAGCAGAATAAGAACAAGCAAAGGAATGACAGAAGAATTTTGGACTAAAAAGGGTCTTCGACAAGGATGCGTGCTCAGTCCTATACTGTTTTGTTTATATATTGCAGGTCTGGAAAAAGAGTTTCAAAACAGAAAGGTAGGAGGAATTAGTATAGGAAAGAGTAGGATATGGTCGGCATACGCGGATGATATTGTATTGGTAGGGAACAATAGGGAAGCAATAAAAGACATGATGGATACTTTAAGGAAATTTCTGAAAGAAAGGAGCCTAGTACTAAGTGTGGAAAAAAACAAAAATTTTGATATTTAATAAAGGAAAAAAAGAGAAAAAGGAAGAATGGATATGGGAAGGAAAAAATATAGAAGTAGTGAACAATTTTAAATACCTAGGCTTCACTTTCAACTCCAAAGGAAACTACAAGGATCACAGAAATAATCTGAAGAAGAATGGGATTTTGGCAGCGAAAAAAACATGGAGGTTGGGGGAAAGAAAATGTAGAAATGAGCCAGTCACTGAGAATTATAAAGATTGTTTGAATTTCGTTCTATGTGAGGATCCCAAACCAAGTTGTTATTTGAATGAATGCAAATTTTGTCCGGACATTCAAAAGTTTTCTAATTACGTTAAGAACATTATGGATGAGCACAATATTGATCAAGTCATCTTCAGCACGTGGCAATCAACCGATAGATACACTTTGATAAAACAATGCCTAACATCGCAAGAATTTATTGAAACTTTATGTTCTAGCCTAGAAAAGTTGATACCTCATCACTTCATCGCTAAGGAACAATCAAAGTTTATTTCTGGGAAGAAAAATAATCTTTCAGATGAAGACGTTCTTGCTCAATTGGATTTTGCTGAGAACTATGCTTTTACAGCCCAAGATGCTGCACAGGCATTTCATTTTAATAATGATCAAAGTACGATTTTTCCTGCTGTTGTTTATTATAAATCTGAAGGCAAGCTAAAGCATTTCAGTACAGTATCTATGTCCGACTGTACTACCCATGATGCCACTGCAGTATACAGGATGCAGCAAAAGCTTATACCTGAAATTCGCAAGGTTTGTCCCACAGTAAAAAAGGTAATATATGCTACTGATGGTGCTAAACAGCATTTTAAAAATCTTTATCAAATGAGTAGTTTAATGAGTCATCAGAGAGATTTTGGCGTTGATGCTGAATGGCACTGTTTTGCAACAGCACACGGAAAAGGTAGTTGCGATGTTAAAGCTCTTTATTCATGGGCTAATGGGCGATCATTCAATATAAAATTTTTCTTATACACCAAAAAAGATCACGAACAAACTCGTCAATTCCTAACAAAGAGATTTAAAAACTGTCCACCTGTCACAAACATACAAATGGGGCATGGATTTATCCCAGAAAATAATGAAACGTTGAAAGTCATGCATTACTCAAATGCCAATGAACCTAGGAACAGAGTAATTTATGATATCGGCGAAAGCCATTTATCACCAGTAAAAACTCCACGAACGAGGAGCCAGAATTGATAAGAGTGCACAAAATGTCATTAAAGATTGATTCATTTGGCTAAATTATATATTTTTTTCATCCACGCAGGCATATACATATACACAGAACAATAGAAAAATGTAAGTGCAAAAACCGCAGTCAGATAATTCTAAATCTAATAGACCGGAAAAATATAAGATTCATGTGCACAAATACTGATTCCGATAATACATTTATAACCATTTACCTCACAAACCCCCATATCGATACTTTAAATTGATCTAAAATCATTTGTTGCGGTAAAAGTGGTTTAGTGGCGGTATAATGTTCGCCATTTTGGATCCACCATTTTAAATTTTGAAATTTCGAGGTCAAGCTGATATTCAATGACCCCGAAAACCCCCATATCGATACTTTAAACTGATCTAAAATCATTTGTTGCGGTAAAAGTGGTTTGGTGGTGGTATAATGTCCGCCATTTTGGATCCACCATTTCGAATTTTGAAATGTCGAGGTTAAAATAAGATTCAGTGACCCTGAAAACCCCCATATCGATACTTTAAACTGATCAAAAATCATTTGTTGCGGTAAAATGGGTTTGGTGGAGGTATAATGTCCACCATTTTGATTCCGCCATTTTTGTTTTTGAAATTCCGTCAGGATTATCAATAATATGTCCTATCATTAGTTGTACATGCTTTTTGGTGGGATATTTCACAAATTAGAACATTTTTACTATTGTTTTTGTTGAATGTGCTATGAAAACGTGGGTTTCAGGCTCCATATTTTATGCGCCACATTGGATTTTTGAAAAGGCCAGAACTTTTTCAAAAGCCCTTGATCCGACGATCATTTTGAGACCTCAAACGTCTTGTTAGGTTAACCCAAATTTTGGGTGCACTGATGGTACGGTTGACGTGAAACGACCCATATATATATATATATATATATATATATATACCGTTGCGAATTTCATAAGGTCGCGCGAGCGACGTAAACACGAGCATCCCCGTGTTGTTTACGTCGCGCTCAAATCAGGCGGATTTGAGCGGCGTTCGAATTTATTCGAGCGGCGTATACGAATAATTCGAACGCAATTCACACGAGAAGTCTGTGACTAATAATCGGAGATTTTTGTTGCCAGGCTGAGAACAAATATCTACCGATATTATCACACGACGTAGAATTAAACGACTCGGAGCAGCGAAACTTGAAGCTGACACTAGTATCGCATGCTCTCCGAGTCGAATAATTTTCTATTTGTCTTCGGGAGAATTTTAAAGCACTCTTGTTAGGATAGAGAGTAGCATAATTATTTTTTCGTGACGTTTCGTGTGAAAGCAGAGCGTGTATGCGAAATTGTAAGTTGTTTAATTATTAACAATTAGACAGCAAAAGGCAGCAAAGCGGCGATACAAACGCGTATAGCCGCAAAGTATAGTCTAGAGGTATATAGTCACTTCCACTGGAAGACGCGGAACAGTATACGCCCAGTTTTCAGCCAAGAAGACCTCAAGGTTTGTCAAGAAGAGAACACCTCGACTCGCAGATCGAGATATACGCGTAATTCCGCGAAACTGTGCGTTGCAAGTGAGAGCACAGCAGTACTACGAGTGCGCGCGCCAAAAGCAATTCGTGCTTATTTAGCGTAATTAAAATTTTTTTACGTATTTTGCTCCGATTATATGAATTCGATTTCACGTAATAATCTACGTCACAGCGACGCACTTAGGTGTGCAAGTGTGTGAGTAGAAAGGTTGTATTTTTGCAGCTTACGTTGTAGCAACAAGAATACAATCTAGGGGCTATCTGGAGTAAGTGCGTAGGATAGAAAGCTGCCACGTCGTCATTGCGCAACCGCGAAACGTCGTTTAGACGCAGAAGATACACATTTGGTAAAAAAAATAAAAAAATCATAGACTGTCATTGGACTGTAATTACTGGTATCGTTATATATTTTATGTACAAAAAAAACATTAAATAAAGAATCAAACAATCATTATATGTTTTAAATAGAATGTTTTGGTAAAATTTATCGAATATCCATATATCTATTTTTTTATTTTCACAAAGCCCATTATTGCAAATGATTAATAACAGCTAAAAGTCTAGTTTTGATTAACTCTGTCGCTAGGCATTGTTTAAAGTCATAAAATTTGTAAATTTCAATCTTTTTTTCTTTGATTGATTAGACACAGTATTTCATCCGGTGATTATACAAATTAGAGATTCTCACAGTAACATAAAATTACTACAAGAATTAATAATACAATTAATTACAATTTAATTGTATAAAGTACAATAAATTTCATTGACAGAACGCTAAAACGTTTGATTATTTTATATAATTAATTTTTTGAGAGATCAAAGTAAATTATAAGAATATTTGTACTAATAATTTTTTTGACATTGGTTGTATATTCAAAAAAATTATGAAATTAATTTTAACAATAACTACTTGAGTAATAACGATACCAATAACGATAGCTGACATCAAAACCTTTAATGTAATTTTTTGGAAAAGTCGACAGGACCCCAGGAACCAATATAAGAGGTAAACAAAGTTGTATATCATAGAAGTCTTCATGCACCCATTCACAGATTTGATGCTTCGATTTTTTACCCAATTTCAAACGGCAATATCTTCGTTTCTAGAGGGGTTAGAGAGTCCTCCAAAAAGCAAATTGATGGTTTTAAAGTATATTTTTACAATATATTATTCTGCTAACTTAATTTAGATCCAAGTATGATTAGAAATGCAAAAATCTGGGGATTGGGAGCCGAGCTAGCAGCAATTTGGGAAATAAGGGCACCCTACTATATTTTTTTCTTCTTTAACCCACGGTAAATATGTTCCAGAAACAGTTTCCAATGCACCTAAATTTTTTCAGATTTTAAAATTACTTTTTACCAAAATGGTAGGGAGCCAAAGATGTCAATTTTGGCAATTTTTGGTATTTCAGCACAAATTAATTAATTCATAGCTCAGGGAAGCATTAAAATACTGTAGTCAGGTATTTTTTATTTGTGCGCTTAAAATGAAGTGTCACCGTCAACGCAACGTAGTCAAATGGGACAGGATGTCCATGCTCGCCTCTTATATCTATCTCGATTGACTAAAAAGACGACAAGGGCAGATAAATTGGTGGGGTAAAGTTCTGAAATTGTGTTTTACCGTAAGTATAATTATGTAATTGAAGAGCCACAGCACGTAGCAGTCGTGAACAAACATCACCTGTCACGTAAGGCTGACAAATACTGCTATAAACCACCAGCACGCTCGGTAAACCATTTGCAAGATTTGCCGGTCTATTGCCGATAATGTAACTGTCTTTTATACCATCACAAGTTAATAATTCACCACTTTTAAAGCCTAATATTCCACACAACTTTTCAGATAGAGAGAATGAGTGAGTACAACCAGTGCACTTATCCTCAGTGCAGGTGCATTTGACTTGAATGATGATGTTTCACATTATCGAGGTTATTTATTTCGCTCAAAAGAGTATGAAGGCTTTCATAAACGACGCATTTTATTTGACTAAAAGTCTCCCGATAATCATCATCATCGTCATCACCATCATCATCATTGCGTAACTTATTGTTAGTGTAAGTAGCGCGTGTGGGTTTTCTCGTTACACAGAGGACTCCCTCTCTTCTCTTCTTCATTGATTTGTGTTGAAAGGTAAGAGGTATTTGAATTTTGGCGAGACCAACGCACCAATTGCCGTGCAGACAGAAATTTTAGGGAAGTCGTGTGGTAAAGCGATTGGCAGTGTTTTCGGGGTAAACATATTTACTGCTACTACTGGACAAAATCATGTAAAATTCATTCGCCATTATCATCATCGTTGTTTTGTAGATTTACGAGATCTTTAGCAGACAACCAAGAATTAAATTTTTTAGGATACGAGCACGACTAACTTGAACCAAGTCTTGAACATTATATTTATGGGTATAGCGTGACTGTCGTTTGACACAGTAGCGCCGCGCGAAATTTTCACGAGCTTTAGCTGCATTATACATATTTACACTAGATGGCGTCGCTTTTATTGCGCTACACCACGAATTATTGTATGACTGTACAATGCCGTCCAGCACGTCAATGTAGCGTCTTGTGTTGAGATGTGTGAAGTAGCGCCATATTCGCTCGTTAAGAGTTTTGATAAAACGCTCGGTGACTGCTGCCTTAACGTCGGGGTCTCACAAAGCACGGTAAATAATATATTTTTTTTTTAACAAATTCTGCACTTTGCGTCCAATGAATTCCTTGCCCTTGTCCGTTTGAAAGTATATAGGCTGCCTGCCATCGTTTCGCTGTAAAATCTGCTTTAGACCACTGACTACACGTTTAGCCGTTTTATTACGAAGTGGCTCAACCCACGCGTACTTTGTAAGTACATCGATGACCACCAGTAAGTAGTTGTATTGATCATTATACGTTTTTAGAGTGCGAAGGTCAGCTAGATCAGCTTGCCACAACTCGTACGGACTGAAAACCCGGTAAGAGTGACAAGGAAAACACACAATTTTATGCATTGTGTGCGTATCCTGACTCTCGAGCCACTCTCTCACCTCGTTCGAGCGAAATTTTTTGCGCGTGGCTCGCACAAGCCTGTCTCCGCCAGCGTATGCTGATGAAGCTGGCAAGCCATAGTACAGTTTTTCAAGCTTGCTCTTTATACGTTGACTGTCTCCTACCAACTAATCTCGACCTCTTTCTCCTTGTACGTTTTATAGCCTGTCTGAATCGACGATAAACTCTATCAAAAGTGATTTTACCGATCATACTCAAAACAGTTAATAAAGCAACGCTTTTCTCCTCACTACCTGACGACTCAAATATCGTGAAAAAGCATGCTCAGCCAATCGACGGTCGGCTTCAGTATGTCCCTCACCACCACTGCCGCCACCACCACTACCACTACCGCCATACTATTATTGTGCGAATATGTGATATCGTGCTCGAGACAGGCTCTATCTAGAGGGTTTCTGTCGGTCTCACCGCGTGCTAGTCTCTCCTCAAGATTAGTACGCGTCCCGAGAAACTGGTATTCCGGTATATGCATCTCGTAAAGCACTCGATTGATTAGCTTGCCCAGCACACTGGATGACTCTGCGTTTACTCTTCGTGGTGCTGCCATCTTATATGGCCGAGCTTGGGTTCTTTTAGTGCTACTTGTTTTTTAGCAGGTGGCGCTACAGATCTTATTGAAGTATCCACCGTGGTATCGACTGCTACACGACTGTTGCCTCCTCGTTTTCTCTTTTTATTGCCTTTGCGATACTTGAAAAATGTCAAATTATTCGGATCTAGTGTTTTCTCTCCATCGTAGTCCTCCTCTTCCTCCTTCTTGTCCTCCTCCTCGTTGTCATCGTCCTCGTCACTAGCGCTTCCACTGGATGCTAGTTGTTGTTTGTTGTTGTTGTCGTCCCGGTACAGATAATAATGACGTGTCAGAAGCAGTCAGCAGAGAATTGTTATTGCCGCTACTGTTAGATTCTTCTGCTACAGCAGTCGCTACAGCAAGATGAAGTTTGTTATTCCCTATAAATTCCATAGGTACGTGTGCCTTACGAAGTACGCGAACAAACTGATCGAAGTCACGAGAAGGTGGCCTTTTTCTATGTCTCACAGCTTCGTTCACCAAGTCTACAATATTAACACCTCGTGCATGCACGCCATCTACCGTAATCATACCGAGTTTGTTCCAGGCAATGCTACCAGATCGACGTAGGCTATTTATGAGATTTTATGCATTTTGACGAAGACTTGGCGGCACACTATTGATAATATGTAGATCGGATATTACTTCGCCATCACCATTTGTAGTAATAGAGTGGAGTGGTGGTAATGTTTTATCGACTGTCGGCAACAACAACTTACTACCAGCTTAATCGTCATCTAGATACTTTCGTCTAATGGAATAGTGATGACGCTGCTGCTTCTGACCTGATGTTGGTTGTGGTGGTGCTACTTTTGCTGCTGCTGCTGTCGATATTGCTCGATCCATCACACACGGACGACTGGCACATTGTCAGTGACGGAGTTGCTTTTAATCTGTTTGCGCGGCACATGCACATACTGATGCTGATCGGACGGAAATATGCACGTGCAATACCGGCAATTTTCCGGTGCATCCTGCTTCAAGTCCAGCAGTAGACAATGAAATGGTCGAGAGACAGCATCGCTATAGGTTTCTTGCAAAAATTTCGTATCCTCGGGATAAAGCTGTCGGGCCAGATGCTGTATCTGCGAGCGATCGCGAGGGTTCTTCAAAATAACTATATAATTCGAGTTTAACGATATTTCTTGTTGACCCCGATGAAAGAGATTTTGCAAGAGAAAGAAAATGCTCAAATTACAATGATGGCTGCCCTTGACAAATAGATTAACTACACTCGCACTGGACGGCTTGCGCATCAGATCGTCGAGAATCAAGAGTGTTGGACATTCGGGATCTCCACTGTAGTCCTCCGGCTTTGGCAATCCCTCGTTAAATTCAATACTACTACCAGCAAATTCCTTATAAGCAGGATGCCATTCTGTATAGTAGAGTAATAAACGCTCAAATTGTGTATCGCTGATCTGTGCGATGTATTTGAGAAAATTGCCAAAAAACACGGTTTTGCCACGCGAGGTAGGACCGCAAATCATGCATGTCCAGGGATGTTTCCAGCGCACATCCATGATGCGGTGGGCAGGTGATGCATGGAATGTTCGTCAGACTGAGCGACACGTGAGATTTATAACACTCAGAGCATCTGCAACGCCCCCTGGCGGGGGAGAACTACGAACGCGCAGCGCAGGGTGCCCCTTCTCGCGCATGTGCGAGCGGTCGTCGAGCTTGCTAAAGGTAAGTCATCAGGGCTTTCCCTCCAGGGAGCTCTTTTGCGCGCACGCGCGCGCGCGGTGCGAGACTCCGAAGGTTAGCCGTATGGCTCGCCCCCTCTGGGAGGCTTGTGACGCGCGCGCTTCGCGCGAGTGGTTTTTAAGGTTAGTTCAGTTAGAACACATACATACACACACACATATGGGCTATCGTTGTAGAGGGGGGAAGATGGAGGAGTGGGGGGGTAAAAAAGGATGACAAGGATTAGCATCTGTACGCGCAACTCAGTTTTGTATAGATAGTCATGGCGACTGGATGCATGCAAGAGAGAGAGAGAGAGAGAGAGAGAGAGAGAGAGAGAGAGAGAGAGAGAGAGAGAGAGAGAGAGAGAGAGAGAGAGAGAGAGAGAGAGAGAGAGAGAGAGAGAGAGAGAGAGAGAGAGAGAGAGAGAGAGAGAGAGAGAGAGAGAGAGAGAGAGAGAGAGAGAGAGAGAGAGAGAGAGAGTTGGGTCAGTTATTAATAAATATAGAAAAATTGTATTCGCTATGGGCAGCATAAAACAAAGATGGCCGATTGGCTGCATCAGCTTACAAACTTCACAAAAGCCTGTATCGCAAATATAAGAGGTTGTATCATTACTGGGGGTTCTAATCGTTTTACAACACCTCGTACAAATTTTAGTATTTTTACAAAAACTCGCACATACTATATGATTCTTATCGAATGACCCTGGTTTCAGATGCTTCGAAAGATACATTCAACTAAAAAAGATTCTATTACAGTATGAACACACCACATGCCTGTCGGCTTGGTCTCGTTCAAAAGGCGGTTTCTGCAGACAACTACGACACTTGTTCGGACACCAATGATTCTTTTCATTTGTTACTTTTTTATTGCAAGGTATGCAATACCTGCTACTGCTGGCCGCAGCCACCAAGTTAAGAATAGGCTGATAATGTCGGCTACTCTCGTAATACACAATACGAAGAGTATACCTAAAAATATTACCAACATTATAAACATATTCCGATCCATCGTGTAGAGGCTTTTCACCTCGAGCAAAACCTTGAAATGAATAGACTACTATTGCAACGTCTAAACACCCGTAGTATTCTTGAAAAAGTTTTATCTCGGGTATAACAACTCTAGCACTGTTAACGAGTTTTATAGCCTTCTCTTTTTGCCATTTGCCATTACATTATCTGATTCTGTGCCACATTTTCTGCAGACACCTCGTGCGAACGTCACCGCGGATAGCATGCATATGCGCGCAAACGAGCGATCGAGACAGACAGAGATTATCCGTATTTTGGATGGATAAAATAGATCATTTAAAAGTGGTCTCAGAAATGAGCGAGACCCGACCAGCCCTTCGAGGCACTGACACACTATTAACATTAACAAACAGTGTATTATCAATCTCAAAGTCCGTGTTACTCTGTGTTACACTCAGCATTATCTCTGACATTTCAACTGCGCTTAGTTCTCGCACTAATCTATACGAAATCCACACTACGCCCTTTCTACACTGCTCTGAGTTTATTGTTATACCGACAAAGTCGTCGGGTGTTGTAATCTCGCACACATACCTGTACAGATCATGCATAGCGAGCCCTAGCCACTCTATGACGTCTGCATTCTGTAGTGGCCGCCTGATGGTGATCAGCGCCTCACGACTATTCAGACGAAAAAACGGATTATATCTCGTAAACTTCCGATGAATAACGATGTGTTGTCTTGGCGGCTGTTCAACGCCAGCGCCCTCCTGTAACCATAATGTTAATTTGTATTTTTTAATTATTTGCACACTTTACATTTTATCCTTGTGGTAATGAGCATGTGAGAGGGCTCTTACATTCATCATCATCATCAGTACCACTAGATACACTCTCTGTGCTATTGTGTCCTGATGTTTCGTCAACTACCGATTCAGTAGCTGAGGATGAACCAACTGAGGAGGAGCAGATAAAGCAGTAGAGTCAGACGCTGAGGACGATGCATCAGAGACTTCGACGTCATCATTATCATTATAATCCTCGTTAATTTCCTCGTCATCGTTTTTTTCAAGTGTTGTTATCGCGTGCATATGAGATGTCGCTGACTCAACCTGCGATGTATCGACGGCCATAGCTGTGGTGGCAGCATTCGTGACGATTTATTCTGTCAGTGTCTGAGCAGCAGCAGCAGCAGTAATAGTAGCGTCATTTGAACTACTTGTATTTGCTGAGGCTACATTGGCTGATGTCTCGTCAGCTTCCATCTTGACAACTACCGTAGCAACACTGGTCGTGTCTGCTGCTACTGCTGTAAGGTTCAATGGCATCTCGTTGACTTCCATTTGGACACTTCAGTGTCAGCAATCAGTTTATCTGTGAATCTGCGCATTCAGATTTTGCGATCAAAAATACGCTCACAACGAACTCTTACACATGCTTTAAGAGAGAGAAAGAGAGAGAGAATCTTACCAAGAATTTGCTGATATTGCTGCATAATAGTTTAAACTTGCCAGGCACTCTGCATGCCACGACTCACGATAGACTCGCCAAAAGCACGGATAATATCCACCTCGCTCTCCAACAAGCCACAATTAAATAAGTACATAATAGTAGGCAGACTGCAGAAGCCGAAAATATCTTTTAACCGCTTCAAAAACAGCTGACCAAGCAGTGTTTTAAAGAACGACGCCATGCTTCATTACAAAAACCGCTGCCATTTAATTGGCACGTAGCTTCCTACAACTAAATTTATAGGTCCAATGAATAAAATATTGTTTAAAGGAAGCGAAAGTATGAGAATAATCGGTTTTTACACTTAAGTTCTTTACTTGTAAACCTGCGACGATGTCCTCTCTCTCTCTCTCTCTCTCTCTCTCTCTCTCTCTCTCTCTCTCTCTCTCTCTCTCTCTCTCTCTCTCTCTCTCTCTCTCTCTCTCTCTCTCTCTCTCTCTCTCTCTGGCTAGATGCCTCGCGCAGAAGACGTCTAAGTGTGCGCCCGCACTGCACACCGACACTCTCGTGTTCGCTCGCGTACTCTCTCTCTCTCTCTCTCGCGACTTACACTCTAGGCTCTTCTACTTACTCTCTTCACTTGAGGCTCCTGGTGAACGTCCGTCGGTGCTCCCGTCGTCGCCTCCTGGACTCCTCCCGGACCTTGTGACAGCTGGCTTCTTCGACTCTCCCACGCCGATGTTGCTGGCTGCTCTCGTCCTCTCGATGATGATGACATACTGGCTCCAATCCTAGGCTCTCCTTGCTCTTTTCCAGCGCCACTTGTCCTCTTTCAAGTCGCTTAACCTAGATCATAATCGCCGATAGATCGCTTTTAACAGACTTATGAATGTTGGATGCGTTTGACACAACATTATCCATAGAGTCCAACCTGTCTCGGATCTTCTCCCACGTGCTTTCTCGTTCTCGCTCAGCATCACGAATTGTATTTCAGATCACGAGAGCTCCTTCTTTTGCTTTCACTCCTTGCTCGGTTAAATTTTCCATGCTCGAAGAAACTTAAATGTAAAAACCAATTTTTCTCAATACTTTTGCTTCCTCTAAACAATATTTTATTTATCGGATCTATACGTTTAGTTGGAACAAGCTACGTGCCAATGAATTGGCTTATTTTCATAGGCAATCCAAACTTCACTGTTAATATGTTAAGAATTTCTATACTGAACTTGGTAATAAAGGTGGACTATAGATTTCTGCGTGTATATCACCTTTGCTTGGCTCAATCGAGACTACATGCGCAGGAAATACACAGCCTACTATATGCCCTTGGTGTATAATATACTTATGATACATACATACATATACATATATTTTTTTGATAATTTAATAATTGAAAACATATTTATTAATCTGCCAGGACAACCAGAAGCGGAAATTATCAATTGCACGACCGGTAAAGACGAGTTAGGAAAACCATCAAGAATTTCCAAGCAAGGTCTTTTTAAAAAATTTTATCATCTTATAGGAAAAATAAAAGCAATCGATGATATAGATGAAACAATTTGTCATAACTATTTAGACGCTAAGACATCTGTCCAAGACTATTCGGTAAGAGTATTACAATAACAGAAACATTAGTGATTTTAATTGATTCACTGATATCATAGTTTCATTGTTAATATTTTTAATATTTATTACTTTTTGTACATCCTTACAACCTATATAATTCGTAACTTTATAATTTTTTTTGTATCTGTACGCATCGTTTAGTTTCGTCATATTTTCATACTTCATAGAACATAATGTACTTATATTAAACCTCTTCTACGTACTTTATTTATTACAGTAGATGAGGGTATTAATTGTGAGTAAACACTCAATGTTTTATAAAGTATGCACCAGCTTCCTATAAATGAACCCCACTTTTCTGTACATAAGAGTTTTGGATACGTTACGAACAGAGACTTGGGGTCTATTTTGTTGCTGTTTTTAACAAAAGATATTTATTCATCTATAACGAAAAGCACTTTTGTTTTATGAGGGTGTCGCATACAAGAAGGCAGGGTGGTCTCACTCCGTGAGCAAAAGAACAAGGCAGGAGCTTGGTAGAGATTCTGTATTATCCAAGAGAGGAGCTCTGCTCTGTGTCGTGGTCGCCGGTGATTTGCTCGCTCCGCCGTCGATACAACGCGTCGACGGCGAGCGATCGCACGTGCAAAAGTGCATGCGTTGCACTTCGGCCCGTGAGAACTCCAAGCAGCGGCGTTGCCTGCTGACGATGCGTCCGAGCATCGTCGGCAGCGGTTATAGGATCCGTCATCGGAGAGCCTAGCGCTTGTCCGTGACACGTTTGGACCGCGTAGGAAGCCGTCCTCGGCGCCCAAAAAAAAAAAAAAAAAAAAAAATAGGCTTTCTCGGCGAAGCCGTACCTAAAGTGCTGGCTTGTGTATTAGCAGCGGTGCGCGCGTAGCGCGCCCGTGTGTTTGTATGATTTTAATTTAAATTTTTAAGTATGTCCCTAGATACTGGTGCTTATATGCACATAAGAAAAAGCGCAATGTCCCTGCGCATTGAATTTCTATCCAAACCACCTTTTAGCGCTGTGAAGGCTGAAAAGGAATTTTAAAAAAATGTAAAATTTGTATGTGTGTACAACGCGAATATTGAGTGTGTGTCTAACAGCCACCGCTGTTTTACAATTTTTAGACAGAGCTCCCAAGTATAAAATATATTTCTTTTTAATGCATAAGTATACTTATATAACTCGATGAAGATGTGCAAAAAGAAAAGTGAGAAAAATACCAGCGGTATATGATATGCGCTACAAATGTAAAATATGTGTAGTATAAGAAAACATTTATGAATAATAATTATACGCTGTCATAGTAGGTACTGAACAGGTGCGCGTCCCTTTCGCTATGTACAGCTTGTTTTTTTTCTAAATTTTACAACGAATGTTAAAATTTGCAGTATACCTGGTGCGGGAGTGGGCGAGACGAGCGACTATCAGGATAGGTCTTAATGCGATACGCGATTTGAAGGCCTTCGTCCGACCTGTGAGCATGACTTGACTTTTAAAGAAAAATTTGTTTATTGCTTTAACGGCGTTTCACAAATATTCTCAGTGTCACACGTTTTTTTTATTTTCAAAGGCAGCTTTGATAGCTTCGCGCGTTCCGTTTGATTGCTTCCTGTACAGCAAAGTTTAGAAATAACATAAACTGCAAAAAAAAAAATCGTTAGAGAAAAGAGTACTTGACGCTCTTATATTTGCTAAGACTACTAGTCTACCAGGCGTTGTTGGCTTTCGACTCTACAGTGGTGGGTCACGGATATAGAGAATAGAGAAAATATATTTATGGTAACAGAGCCTTTTTATGAAATAGATCGAAAATACAGTTTTTCGAGTCGTCCACTACGGTGTGCGTGTATAGATGCATATATGCATATACAGGGTGTTTCATTTTAATCCGACCACGACAAAAAACCATGGAAAAACTAATTTTAACGAAAAATGACCTGAACAAAAGTTGAAGGGGGTAAAGGGGGCCATCTAATGACACAAAGACCTATGACCTTGAACTCCATTTTCAAGGTCATTTGAGGGTAATTGTGATTTTTTTAAATAGGAACCTGTATTTTAGACATTGGAATCGGATAGAGCGGAAAAAATTACGTCGCAAAGGATATTTTAAGTTTGCTTTGGTGACCTTGAGAAGGTCAATTCAAGGTCAATTAACAAAAAATCTGCTAAACAGCTGTTTGTCTGGTTTTATTTTACTGATGTCGAAAGATGACCTTGACAAAAGTTGAAGGGAGCAAAAGGGGCCATCTAATGACACCAACACCTTTGACCTTGAACTCGATTTTCAAGGTCATTTGAGGGTAATTGTGATTTTTTTAAATAGGAACCTCTATTTTAGACCTCGGAATACGAAGCAGCGGAAAAAATTACGTCGGAAATGACATTTCAAGTTTACCTTACAAGGAAAGGTACCCAACCCGAACTCACCGATTTTGATGATTTTCATATATGTTGTAGAACATAAAAAAATAAGAGACACGTATTTTTTTTTATCGGCTAATTTTCACTTTTAAGGGGTAAAAACCTCCCCTAAAGTTAACCCCCAAAAAGCGTTTTTTTTAAATATCTCGGCTTAAAATTAATATTTTTCAATGAAACAAATTGGAGGTTATTTCTTACAAAAAGAGCAAGTATTTCATGGTGATTTGAAGAGTAAGCGTAGCATCCCCTATTTTTTAGGGGTTGAAAACATATATTTTTTGGCATAATTTTATAATAAAAATGTTTAAACCGACTAAAAAAAATTGGAAAAAATGTTTAAACATCCTTAATAACAAAATTTAGTTGACGTCTTTCGGTGTTTTCATAAATATTATCCCTAAGGGGGTAAACCACCCCTAACACAAAATAACTGTAAATATGTAATTCAATACATAATATTTCGTAGAAAGTTTGTATATAGAGGTTTTCGAGGTCGCTGATTACAAATCTGTTATCAGATTTTGAAAATTCAAAATGGCGGAACCAATATGGCGGACGGAAATATCGAAAAAAAATTTTATATAATAAAAAAGTTTTAAAGGACTAAAAAAATTGGAAAAAATTTGTAAACATCTATAATAAACAAATTAAGTTTTTCGATTTTTTCATAGATACTACCCTTTAGGGGGTAAACCACCCCTAACACAAAATAACTATAAGTATACTTCAATCCATAATATTTTGTAGAAGGTTTGTATATAAGGGTTTTCGAGATCGCTCTTTGCAAATCTGATATCAGATTTTGAAAATTCAAAATGGCGGAACCAATGTGGTGGACGAAAATGTCGAAAAAAAATTTTAACTTTCATAAAAACTTGTTTACAAATGTCTGATCTTTGTAGCCTGTACATGTGAACTAAAGAGCCTTAAACCCTAAACCCCTAAAGAACAAATAGGCTAAATGGTTGTGCTTTTTAACCAAACCACCTCAAATTCCTAAATTTGTAAACAAGAAAATTCTGTGTGTGAAGCAGTTTTATAATTTCCGTAGAAATTGTTATCAGAATGTTATTGAAATTCCTTTATTGTAAATTCAACTTATAATGTATTTTTGTTTATAATATTAGAGTATAATAATAATCTACAATCTTTTATCTTTTGCCATAGTGCATTTTTTGTATTGAGCATAAAATATATTATTTTACGATGTTTTTACAATAATGGTAGTCCTCATAAAAGTGTTTAAAGCACAATGCTTTTTTGCACCAACCACATCGTACAATTGCAATGTTTGTGCACCCTTCTATTTCACAATGTGTTGCACAAGACTTTCCAAAACTGAAATCTATAGGATTATCAAATTTATCTGGTTTTTCATTGACGTAACCGCTTTTACACCAGGAATATTTAAACAAATCTATATATCTCGGTGAAGACAGTTGGTTGTGAACCAATGATTGAAGTTTAATTATATTATTTCTCACATGTAAATTCATATCATGATCCATTAACATTACATTATCAGAAAATGTTCGGATAAAGTTTTTCCAAATACGGAATCCATAGACATCAAGTGGTTGTATTTTTCCTGTGGTTCCAGTTGGAATTTTTTTTATGTTAATAATTTTATTTTGTGGCATTGTTTCTTCTATAACTTTGTCACAATGACCACTCCAAGAATCAAGTAATAGTATTGAGTGATGGCCTACATAGGGATAAAATATTTTTTCCAACCAGATTTTGAAGTGATCTGCAATTAAACGACTTACTAATTAACTGATCAACGATATTACAATGTAAAAATTGTTATTAGTTCCCTTACTTGTTGTTAATTTTCCAGATTTGGATGCTTCCACGTACACGTTTTCTGGTCTAAATATGTTTTGTTCTACAATAGGGCCAAACTTGCCACTTGGTTCCTTTAAAACAAGAAATAGCGGTGACAACAGTTGTCCAGTAGCTGATATTAGTGGCTGTATAGTATAACTATGCGTTGTTGCTGAAATTGACTGTACCAGACATTGCACTTGCTTTTCTCCTTCTACTGCTAATGTTCTTCCAGAATGCATTTCTAGCTGAAATCCGCTCTGATCTGTATTATACAAATTTTCGAGTCCAATCCTTGGTATACACGATTTAACGTCATCGATAAATGCTTCAGCTTTAGCCGTAAGTTCTGCACTACTTTCTAGTGTTTTTCTTGTTATGAACTTATTTATTTTCCTAGAAACTATTCAGTGTGCTTGCTTAAATTTGAGTAACCAATGTTTAGAAGCTTTGAATCTAATATCATCAAAACCAATTTCTTTTTTAGCTTGTAAGGCCCATCGAATTATATCTTCATCATGGATAATTGAACCACTGTCGAGAGCTGCTTGAAAATTATCCAGGGTATACTGACAAATTTGTGCTACTTTTTCTCTATACGTGCCACCTTTATTAATTGAATGAGCCCAACGACGTAGCTGACTAATAGATGATACTTTTTTGAATCTGTTTTGCACTGTTTTGAGACTTAAATTTTGCTTCGTTTTGCTACTTCTCCAAAATTCTACAGCTCTTTTTTTGTATTCAAAATCTAGTTCTTCATTATCTGCTGTACATTGATTTGTTGGTGCTATATCCGGATCAGGAAAATGATGTTGCACTTCATCTTCAATTATTTCCGCATTATGGTCTTTATACTCTTCTTGAAAATCCAAAGAGTCATCAGTAATCATTTCTACATCGTTGAAATCATGTGTTGCATCTATTAAAATTTCTTTTATTTTTTCGGCCAACTCTGTTTCGTGATAATTCGTGACACTATCTGGTATGTTTAACGCTTGAAAGTATGCTAATAATAAGTTTAGAACGTTTAACGGATTAATTTTCATTTTTCAATCTAAAATGAAAACAAGCGGTAAAATTTATACAAGCTGTGTTTTTGCATGTAAGGCACGACTGCTACATTTCTACCAGAATAAAACGAGTGAATGTAAATTGAATCAAATCATTAATTTATGCATTGGAGAAGAATTCTCGTTCCACTTTGTGATGTTCGGAAAACTCTATTTTTGGTTTTATTGAACTTTTATTCACTTTGAAATTGAATAATGTAAATCTATATAAAATCACTAAAGAAAATTTTCTACAACTGTATGATACCACTGACAAACAAAAAGACGTACTATTCGTACTTTCCGGCATCGAACTAGAATACCCACAAAACTCACTCACTGCCTTAAAAATAACACAGGCAGCTGAGGTAAACACTCGATGAAAACAATCTAAAAAAAGAACATACTGATTCGCACATATTGTCAACAACTTTTATGACTGAAAGACATTTATCTGTGGAATTATCATTGAATGTACGATAACATTCATTAAACTAATGAATGCATATAAAATTCCCTTTCAATAACAACGCGTTCTTTAATTGCAAATGAAGTTCGAGTATTAATATTCTTTTATGTATTTTTACCAATAACAAAAATTATCATAGTAATATAATAATAAGAAGAAGAAGAAGAAGAATAAGCATAATGCAATAGCAATAATAGCAGTAATACTGATAATAGCAATGATAATGAAAAATAATAATAATAATTAGAATAATATTTATTATTAAATTTAGATTTTTTGATAAATTCATTAAATCGTAGCAAATAGTATTATTATGGAATTCCAGACTGTAAATATTTTACTATAGATACAATAATCATTACTTCGAGAATTCATCTAAAAAACTTTTGGCTTACGAAATAATTGTAACAATGAAAAACTCCCAAGTTTGACAACATTAAATTTTATTACAAAACGCAAAAGAGTTTGATAAACTAATTTTATTAACCTATGTTTTTTCATTTGCAAAAAAGTGTGGACTTTTTGAATTTATAAAATTATATAATTATGCAATTTATGAAATACTTTATAATTTATGAAATTACTTTTGAAATTATGCTAATTTATAAAAGCAGAAAAATAAATAATCTTTGATTGAAACAAAACGAGACGTTATTTGTTACATACAAAATGATAGAATAATATATCGGTAATATGTCTATACTCGTGTCTACGGTAAAGCATAGGCCTTCGGCTTGTCTGGAGGTTAGGGGTTTGGAGTCGTTTGGTTAAAAAGCACAACCATTTAGCCTATTTGTTCTTTAGGGGTTTAGGGTTTAAGGCTCTTTAGTTCACATGTACAGGCTACAAAGATCACACATTTGTAAACAAGTTTTTTTGAAAGTTAAAATTTTTTTTCGACATTTTCGTCCACCACATTGGTTTCGCCATTTTTTATTTTTAAAATCTGATATCAGATTTGTAAAGAGCGATCTCGAAAACCCCTATATACAAACCTTCTACAAAATATTATGGATTGAAGTATACTTATAGTTATTTTGTGTTAGGGGTGGTTTACCCCCCTAAGGGGAAGTATCTATGAAAAAACCGAAAAACTTAATTTGTTTATTATAGATGTTTACAAATTTTTTCCAATTTTTTTAGTCGTTTAAAACTTTTTTATTATATAAAATTTTTTTTCGATATTTCCGTCCGCCATATTGGATCCGCCATTTTGAATTTTCAAAATCTGATAACAGATTTGTAATCAGCGACCTCGAAAACCTCTATATACAAACCTTCTACGAAATATTATGTATTGAATTACATATTTACAGTTATTTTGTGTTAGGGGCGGTTTACCCCCTTAGGGATAATATTTATGAAAACACCGAAAGACGTCAACTAAATTTTGTTATTAAGGATGTTTAAACATTTTTTCCAATTTTTTTTAGCCGGTTTAAACATTTTTATTATAAAATTATGCCAAAAAATATATGTTTTCAACCCCTAAAAAATAGGGGATGCTACCCTTACTCTTCAAATCACCATGAAATACTTGCTCTTTTTGTAAGAAATAACCTCCAATTTGTTTCATTGAAAAATATTAATTTTAAGCCGAGATATTTAAAAAAAAACGCTTTTTGGGGGTTAACTTTAGGGGAGGTTTTTACCCCTTAAAAGTGAAAATTAGCCGATAAAAAAAAGTACGTGTCTCTTATTTTTTTATGTTCTACAACATATATGAAAATCATCAAAATCGGTGAGTTCGGGTTGGGTACCTTTCCTTGTTAGTGACCTTGAGAAGGTCAATTCAAGGTCAAATAAGAAGTATCAGCCTAAGATTGTTTTCCTTTCAATTTTTTCGTAGAATTATCATTTTGTTATTGTAATAAACATTAAGAGAATAATTGACTTAAAATGTGATTATGCTTTGCTGACTTCAAAGCCATTTTGTAAGGTCAAAAGTGCAAAAATGCAATATCAAATGTTATGTTGAGTCCATATTTATATCCTAACTTTAGTGTTGCCCAGGAACAACGACGTGGACGTAATAGGATTGTGTTCCCTTTGGGGTGCTTGATTAGAGTGAGTCTCCTTGCCTCTCACTTTTATTATGTACAGATTTGAATGTAGGTGCCCAAAGACACCACCATTTTGTTGGATTCTATTCAGTTCTTGGGATGTTTTCGCAAGCGAATTTTTATCCTATCTTTAGCGTTACTCAGCTCAACAAGGGCAACTAGCACGGGTTAGAGAACGTCGTAATTACAACGAAGATGATCTTCGTGTAATGGTCGTTTTAGCAATGGTTCATTTGAATCCCCACGTTAGTACCCGTGAAATTCAAAGGAAAAGTGGTATACCTATGGCTACTGCTTGGAGAATACTGAGAAGTCAACGTTATCATCCATATCATATTACTTTGACTCAGGATCTCACACCTGCTGATATGAGGTTAAGGCTACAGTTTTGCCAATGGGCACGGCAATGATTACTAATGATCGTCAATTTTTTCAATACGTAATGTTTTCTGATGAAGCAAAATTCAAAAGCAATGGAGAGCTTAACCGACACAACTGTCATTATTGGTCGAATGTTAATCCGCATTGGTACAGGCAGATAGATAACCAAAATCGTTGGAGTCTTGATGTTTGGTGTGGAATTATTAACGGATACCTTGTAGGCCCATACTTTTTCGATGAAAATGTAAATGGCCATAATTTTCTACAGTTCCTGAGAGAACGTCTTCCAGTACTTCTTGAAGAAGTAGATTTATACACAAGAGCAAGAATGTGGATTCAATTAGATGGAGCTCCTGCGCACTATGCTCGAATAGTTAGACAATATCTTAATCAAAATTACCGTGACAGGTGGATTGGACGCACTGGACGTGGAGATTTGGGTGTTCGATGGCCACCGAGATCTCCAGATATGACATCACCCGATTTCTATTTGTGGGGGTATTTGAAAGATGTTGTTTATGAACATGAAACTACAATAAGGGAAGATATGATCCACAGAATTCAAACCGCTTGTGAAAACATCCCAAGAGCTGTATTACTCAGAACAGTAGAACATTTTCAGCAGCGAATTGAATTGTGTATCCAACAAAATGGTGGTGTCTTTGAGCACCTGCGTTGAATTTTGAGCAAAAGTGAGAGGCAAGGGGACTCACTCTAATTAAGCACCCTGAAAAGTGAGAGGCAAGGGGACTCACTCTAATCAAGCACCCCGAAAAGTGAGAGGCAAGGGGACTCACTCTAATCAAGCACCCCGAAAAGTGAGAGGCAAGGGGACTCACTCTAATCAAGCACCCCGAAAAGTGAGAGGCAAGGGGACTCACTCTAATCAAGCACCCCGAAAAGTGAGAGGCAAGGGGACTCACTCTAATCAAGCACCCCGAAAAGTGAGAGGCAAGGGGACTCACTCTAATCAAGCACCCCAAAGGGAACACAATCCTATTACGTCCACGTCGTTGTTCCTGGGTAACGCTAAAGTTAGGATATAAATATGGACTCCACATAACATTTGATATTGCATTTTTGCACTTTTGACCTTACAAAATGGCTTTGAAGTCAGCAAAGCATAATCACATTTTAAGTCAATTATTCTCTTAATGTTTATTACAATAACAAAATAATAATTCTACGAAAATATTGAAAGGAAAACAATCTTAGGCTGATACTTCTTATTTGACCTTGAATTGACCTTCTCAAGGTCACTAAGGTAAACTTGAAATGTCATTTCCGACGTAATTTTTTCCGCTGCTTCGTATTCCGAGTTCAAAAATAGGGGTTCCCGTTAAAAAAATACAATGACCTTCAAATGACCTTGAAAATCGAGTTCAAGGTCAAAGGTGTTGGTGTCATTCGATGGCCCCTTTTGCTCCCTTCAACTTTTGTCAAGGTCATCTTTCGACATCAGTAAAATAAAACTAGACAAACAGCTGTTTAGCAGATTTTTTGTTATTTGACCTTGAATTGACCTTCTCAAGGTCACCAAAGCAAACTTAAAATATCCTTTGCGACGTAATTTTTTTCGCTCTATCCGATTCCAAGGTCTAAAATAGAGGTTCCTATTTAAAAAAATCACAATTACCCTCAAATGACCTTGAAAATGGAGTTCAAGGTCATAGGTGTTTGTGTCATTCGATGGCCCCCTTTACCCCCTTCAACTTTTGTTCAGGTCATTTTTCGTTAAGATTAGTTTTTCCATGGTTTTTTGTCGTGGTCGGATTAAAATAAAACACCCTGTATTCATATATCTTCTTATATTATATAGTTATTTTGGTTATGGGGGGGATTTATTAATAGTCATTGCAAATGCTAAGACTAAGGGAAATTGTTTTCTATATACAATAAGTGGTAACGAAGATGAAGGTGAATTTCCAGTATTTAAAGTAATTCTCGGTATAAAAACTTTATTTCCAATTTTTTCTCCAGTTATAATTTCAGCTTCTATGTTGTACTTAAATAATTTCGTAATTTTTAATCGTGTGCTATTACATAAACCTTCTGTTATACTTAAGTTTCTTATTAACATAACAATTGCACCAATTTTCAAATTAAGTTCATGTGGTGGTAACCCTTTACGAATGTTATTTAATACTTCTATCGGAAAATTTATATAAATAGTATCATCAGATTTGTCAACCCCTTTGTATGTTGCAGTATCTATGCTATAATATGTTTTTTCCTCGCCATCCATCTGTCTTAAAATATTTTATTTAAAAAATACGTGTATTCATTATAAGAAGTGAGTATTACACTATTCAACGAAAATTGGAATTTTAAATGTTGTAATATTTTCTTCTCCAATTTTCAGTAACAATTTTGAAAATTCTTTATAACATGAACACATGTTTATATTTAACTTAAAAATATGGAAATTTGACCAAAGGTATGATGATTTTATCGTTTCTGCTATAATAGTGCTTCTATTAATATTTTTCAAAACAGGGAGGATTTGTCGAAAATCCCCTCCCCCTCTAATACTATTAATTTATTTCCGAAAGGAATTTCGATATCACATAGATCACGTAATGTTTTATCAACTATTTCTAAAGCTTTTTCTGGAATCATAGAAGCTTCATCCCAAATAATTAAATCCGCGTTTTGTAATTTTTCTTTGTCATATTTAAATTGTAAAAATGAGACTTGGATATTGGTTAAATCTAAAGGTAAACGAAAAGTTCTATGACTGGTCAAGATGGTAATGGATTATTTAGAATTTTTTCAATTTTTGTATACAATAATGAAAATTTACATAACAATATAAGAACGATGATAGTAAAAAAGTTATCAACAATTGGAAATATTATTGTGATTTTATTGTAGGAAATGATTATTATCAAAATGTTAAAAGTAGCGATAACTATTTTGAGTTTATGTCGCAATCTGGTATTTTTGGCACTTTAATTGAAATTTATAGTTTCGTACAAATATTTGATGTGTATATAAATATCACTATTAATAATTCAAATTACATGTTAATTTTTGGAAACACATTAACTAATTTGAAATTAGCATTATTTATTACAGGAAACATTGATTCTGGTCTATACTATTTAGCAAATTACGAAAATCGTGATATTAAACAAAAAATTAAAAAGTATTTCTTATACTTTATATAAAGAAAAACAAAAAAATATTAAAATTGAAACATGCACAACAAATAATAACATAACTAATGATAAGTTTTTTGTTGAGCCTTTAAATTATAGTGAAATGACTTATGAATGCAACTATTATTCTGCTAAATTTTGGAAAGAAGAAAAATAAAAATCAAATTGTTGTAATGATGGAAAAATTTCTTTAAGTCCTTTAAGTGAATATGATGCTAATCTAAAAAATCTTCTATTATATGATGGAGATTTTAGACATTTAATTAGATATTATAACAATCTTTTTAGTTTTGCATCTTTTACAAGTAATGAGATAGAACAAAAAGAAAAATCTGTTTACAATATTAAAATACAAGGTCAAATTTGTCATGTAACTCCAAGTACTTTGAAATTAGATAATAGCAATACTCCAAAACATAGTCAAGTTTTTATATATGATGATCAGGAAGCTGTTGAACTAAGATTAAATTCTGATAGAAATAAAAATTGATTAAATCACACATCGAAACTTTGACGAATGTTTTCAAAAATAATCCCATAGCAAAAAATTATAAACATTTGCACCAAATTTCAAATATTCTAAATCTACCAAATTATAAAATGATTTTTTTACGAAAAGACGGAAAAGAGAAACATGTATATAACAAACCAGTGACCGCTGAGTGTGGTGCAATTATTTTTTCAGATTCAGGTTTCCCAGAAAATTACGATCTTTGTATATACCCTAAAGAATTACCAGAAAATCATCCACAAAATAAATATTTGAATAAATTATCGCAATTCGTCGATCCAATGGTTTTTCCAATAATGTTTCCGCTAGGTGATTTAGGCTGGAGTACTAAAATTTTTTTGTCCTTTATTGTATGCAGGAAGACGAACACAACAATTTTTCATACACAGTTATGCAATGATAGAAAACAATCGCTTAAACTTTTTAAGTAATAACCAAAAACAATTAATGATAGAATGTTATCAAGGTTTATTAGATGCAGTTGTCAATAATTCTTCAAATATTTCTAATAATTTTGAAAAAAAAGAATAAATTGGAAATCTCTATATACTACCATCAACATACATCGAAGGTCCTAGATATATGCAACAACATTATCTGGATGCAATGGCTATAATGAGAAAATGTGGTAGACCAGATTTATTCATAACCGTAACGTGCAATCCAAAATGGAAAGAATTGAAATTAATTTTAAAAAAATTTCCAAAAAGAACAAATCCAAATGATATACCAAATATCACTGTTAGACTATTTCACACAAAATTACAATCAATTATGAATGATATAACGGAAAAAAAGATTTTTGGTAAAGTATTAGCTTATGTTTATACAGTTGAATTTCAAAAAAGAGGTTTACCACATGCACATATTTTAATAACGTTACATCCTGACAACAAATTAATAACCTCAGAACAAATTGATAAATATACAATCTGCTGAAATAATTTCAAATAATGAAAATCTCAAGAAATTAATTATTAAACATATGCTTCATGGACCTCACGATGAAACAAGTCCAAGTCTTAAGAATCCTAAGCATGAATGCAATAAACGATTTCTAAAACCTTTTGCTAATGTAACAATAATATAAATATAAATATAAACAATATTTGACGACTCACATGCGAGCGCATAGTATCAATAAAAGTACAAATGTTTAATTTGTCTGAAAAGGTTTACGGATAAAAGTAATCACAATTGACATACTAAACTACATGTTTAATTTAAGCATGGTTTGTTAATGCTATAATAACATGTTAATGCGTAATACATATGATTATATGTCTATTACACGTGTAATACTTTGTAGATTTGTAGTATACTATCTTTTTGTGCTTAATAATTGGGCGAAATTGGTATGTTTATAAAATAAAAATAATCATTGCATTATTAATGTTTATTGATTAATGGTAGAAAATTTACAATTATTTTATCTAATTTTATTATCTCTTAGTTCATCTTTTGTATTATCCTGATACATTTTCATTCTTAACTAACCAGAACGTAATTATCAGATCATGAAAATTAAATTTTGAAAACAAAAAACACGCAGACACTAATATGGGGGGTTGGCGAGCGAAGCGAGCGGGGGTGCGTAGCCCCAATAGTATATATATGGGACGTTTCACGTCAACCGGACCATCAGTGCACCCAAAATTTGGGTTAACCTAACAAGACGTTTGAGGTCTCAAAATGATCGTCTGGTCAAGGGCTTTTGAAAAAGTTCTGGCCTTTTCAAAAATCCAATATGGCGCATAAAATATGGAGCCTGAAACCCACGTTTTCATAGCACATTCAACAAAAACAATAGTAAAAATGTTCTAATTTGTGAAATATCCCACCAAAAAGCATGTACAACTCATGATAGGACATATTATTGACAATACTGACGGAATTCCAAAATCAAAAATGGCGGAATCAAAATGGTGGACTTTATACCTTCACCAAACCCATTTTACCGCAACAAATGATTTTTGATCAGTTTAAAGTATCGATATGGGGGTTTTCAGGGTCACTGAATCTTATTTTAACCTCCGAAATTTTAAAATCCAAAATAGCCGATCCAAAATGGCGGACATTATACAACCACCAAAACTATTTTACCGCAATGAACGATTTTAAATCAGTTTAAAGTATCGGTATGGGGGTTTGTGAGGTAAATAGTTATAAATGTATTATCGGAATCAGTATTTGTGCACATGAATCTTATATTTTTCCGGTCTATTAGATTTTGAATTATCTGTCTGCGGTTTTTGCACTTACATTTTTCTATTGTTCTGTGTATATGTATATGCCTGCGTGGATGAAAAAAATATATAATTTAGCCAAATTAATCAATCTTTAATGACATTTTGTGCACTCTTATCAATTCTGGCTCCTCGTTCGTGGAGTTTTTACTGGTGATAAATGGCTTTCGCCGATATCATAAATTACTCTGTTCCTAGGTTCATTGGCATTTGAGTAATGCATGACTTTCAACGTTTCATTATTTTCTGGGGTAAATCCATGCCCCATTTGTATGTTTGTGACAGGTGGACAGTTTTTAAATCTCTTTGTTAGGAATTGACGAGTTTGTTCGTGATCTTTTTTGGTGTATAAGAAAAATTTTATATTGAATGATCGCCCATTAGCCCATGAATAAAGAGCTTTAACATCTAGAATTGCTTTATTTTTTGCAGCTTGTAAGCTCGCTCTTGTAGCTTCTCTCTTTACTATCGCTCCAACTCCATCGCAACTACCTTTTCCGTGTGCTGTTGCAAAGCAGTGCCATTCAGCATCAACGCCAAAATCTCTCTTATGACTCATTAAACTACTCATTTGATAACGATTTTTAAAATGCTGTTTAGCACCATCAGTAGCATATATTACCTTTTTTACTGTGGGACAAACCTTGCGAATTTCAGGTATAAGCTTTTGCTGCATTCTGTATACTGCAGTGGCATCATGAGTAGTACAATCGGACATAGATACTGTACTGAAATGCTTTAGCTTGCCTTCAGATTTATAATAAACAACAGCAGGAAAAATCGTACTTTGATCATTATTAAAATGAAATGCCTGTGCAGCATCTTGGGCTGTAAAAGCATAGTTAGTTTATAGATTATTTTTCTTCCCAGAAATAAACTTTGATTGTTCCTTAGCGATGAAGTGATGAGGTATCAACTTTTCTAGGCTAGAACATAAAGTTTCAATAAATTCTTGCGATGTTAGGCATTGTTTTATCAAAGTGTATCTATTGGTTGATTGCCACGTGCTGAAGATGACTTGATCAATATTGTGCTCATCCATAATGTTCTCAACGTAATTTGAAAACTTTTGAATGTCCGGACAAAATTTGCATTCATTCAAATAACAACTTGGTTTGGGATCCTCACATAGAACGAAATTCAAACAATCTTTATAATTCTTTAGAATATTGTTTGAAATTTTTTCTATATTTACTGCGTCAATCATCGCCTTGAAATTTTGGTGTATCGTACATACACATACATTGTATGTACCAGAGGATCCTGCAAAGACACAACATTTTGGTCTCAGTTCCGCAAACTTGGTAAGCCCAATCGGATGTTCAGGAAACTGTTCTTTAAATTGATTATGAAGGTTCTTAATATCAGTAAGTAATAATCTTTTCTGCACTTTTATTTTTTCACCATATAAATAAATACTGACGGTATCTTTTTTATTTGGCATAATTCTGCTGTTAAGATCATTTTCGTAAAAATCTTCAACTTTCTGAGTAGTTTCTGCAGGTAATGTTTTTCCACGTTTTGCAACAGGAGAAGCCAAAACTCCATCTGATTCTCTTAACTGTTTTGCTTTACGAACCATTCTGTGAGACACACCAAATTGGTTCATAATTTTAAGTATTGCCCAGTGTTCGGGCAAATTAGTAAGAATACTGACACGTAATGAATCGTTCTCCGGCAGGGATTGGAATTTGTTTTTAAGTCCAGTTAAAATATCTGTAAGATCATCTTGCATAGGTGCATCCGTGTTTGAAACCGAAGGTGAGTCAGTCTCTGATTCAAAATCAACACTCATACTGACGTTTGGAGATGACAAATCATGTAGTTTGTAAAAGGATTTTCTAGATGTATCACAAATCAGTGAAGATGTTGGATAATCAGGATAGACATCTTGAAATTCTTTGGAGATCTTCCTAAGAGATTTGCTGTGTCCTGTATTAATATCAAATGGATTAACGCATCTATCGATACGATATTTTTTCGCAGGAGAAGACATTGTTGTAGGATATGAGAAAGCACAACCAAAACAAAAAAAGTGTTAGAAATAACAAAATTACGGCTAGTACAGTTGAACAAGGAGTTGCCGATAAAGTAAGACTTACTCAACAACTGCCTTAAAAAGGATGTTGAAGAAGAAGTCGCCAATGTATCTATTAATGTACTTATTAACTATCCTAAAAAGGACTGTTGGAGAAAAAGTCGCCTATGAATAAAGCCGCTGATAGACTTGCTCACCAACTATCCTGAAAAAGACTGTTGGAGAAAAAGTCGCCGATGAAGAAAGCATTCCTTGAAGAAAATATTCCTTTGTATGGGTTGCTAAACGTGGGAAGGGGTTGGGGGTGTAGGTAAAAAAGAGGGATGAAATAAATCACTTGAAAGCAATAAATTCCTTTGCCATAAAACAGTTTTATTTGCTGAAGTCTTTGCACAAGTTGTCATTGGACACGAGCCGTGTACTTGCAGCATTAGGCTGTTGGAAGAGGGGCGAGGTACAGCGCTGGACCCGGCCTCCTTATGTGCCCTCCGCGACGCTACTTCACTTGTGGGTCATGTGCAGCCGCCTAGCGGCGCGCCGCGGTACTAGCGCCGCGGTGATAAGTGCTGCAGCGTGCGTGGCGTGTTCGGTGGGTTGCGCGTTAGCAGGGGCTTTTCGCGAGAGAGCCTGCGGGTGGGTTATCACAAATATCCGCCAGTTTATATTGGCCATATTGAATTTTGAAATTTCGAGGTTAAAATAAGATTCAGAGGCCCCTTAAACTCCCATACCGATACTTTAAACTGATTTAAAATCGTTCATTGCGGTAAAATAGTTTTGGTGGTTGTATAATGTCCGCCATTTTGGATCGGCTATTTTGGATTTTAAAATTTCGGAGGTTAAAATAAGATTCAGTGACCCTGAAAACCCCCATATCGATACTTTAAACTGATCAAAAATCATTTGTTGCGGTAAAATGGGTTTGGTGAAGGTATAAAGTCCACCATTTTGATTCCGCCATTTTTGATTTTGGAATTCCGTCAGTATTGTCAATAATATGTCCTATCATGAGTTGTACATGCTTTTTGGTGGGATATTTCACAAATTAGAACATTTTTACTATGGTTTTTGTTGAATGTGCTATGAAAACGTGGGTTTCAGGCTCCATATTTTATGCGCCACATTGGATTTTTGAAAAGGCCAGAACTTTTTCAAAAGCCCTTTACCAGACGATCATTTTGAGACCTCAAACGTCTTGTTAGGTTAACCCAAATTTTGGGTGCACTGATGGTCCGGTTGACGTGAAACGTCCCATATATATTTATGCATATATATGTATTTAAATCAAAATTTTGGAAATCGTTTCAGAAGTTTTCAACGATTTAAAGCTTTAGTAAGGAGATAAAAAAAAATAAATCAAGTTGATTTCTGATTCTCAAATTATTGTAGGCTCGTTCTACCGTCTAGGGAGCGAAAATGGATTAATTTATACATATATTATGACCAAGGACTCTTGCTCTACATTTTGTCTGACGCTCGGAAAACCCTATTTTCGGTCCACTTTATAGGCGCCGAAAATGATCTTTTTTATGCACGTGTTATACAAAAATAAATTGCTTAATATGTACCTAAAAGAGAATAAAATTACTTATCTTTTTACTGCCGATAATTTGTAGCATCTAAATTCGCGTCTTCTTTCAGCAGCAATTCTATCGCGACGCTCCCGCCTAACGCGTTGTTTACCGAACTCGTGATTCGAGATTTCACGTTTCTCACATTCCCGAACCCGCGCAAACTTTTCTTTTTCGCGCACTCTCCTAGCTTCCAAGAGCCTTACATGCTTCGCTAATTATAGAACTTCCCGCTCGTGCTACTGGCTGTGACATGCCAAATTTACGCACGTGCATCCGATGTGCGCAATAAGCCGATCGAGCCTGTATTTAATTTCGTCGAAGCTGAGCTCGCCTTCGTGCTCGATCCCGTACTCGCTCTCGATGTAGCGCTTTACGTGCACGGTCCGCCCTTCGAGTATTGTAAATAAATGCATAGTTTATTCGCGACGCGCACTGAAGCTTTAAAATATAAATTTTCGCCGTGGTTTTTAATTCCTGACCTACCGACTATCGATGTCGGATTGCGTCAAATCTACATCTACATCTAGATAATATTAATTTGCTTAAATTTCTTTCCGAAACGTCATTTCCAGTTCAATTTATTCAAATTGCTCCAATTCTAATTAAGATTTTTTTAACTGTCACATGAGTCCTAACTAAACTATCTAAAAATATTCCTATTGTTTTATTTTTTTTCTTTAGTGCATCAATATTGCAATATTTTAATATAAAGATGAAATGAATTTTTCTGGTCTTCTTAAAATTTTGGTCTTCCTGGAATTTTAACACTGATAATATACTTATAATTATAAACGAGGTTTCTTGGTGGTTACACTTGGTGTAATTTTAAAGGTGGCACATACATCATTTACCATAACTATAATAGGTTAACCTCAGTATCATCCGGATACCTGGACATCGTTTACTGGAAGTGAATTTTTTTTTGTTGGTATATTTGTTGTATGTTTAGTGCGTTGTATCATAGATCATGTCTCGCTATTCGAGGGGTGATTTTGACACCTGGACATCGTCTACTGGAAGTGTAAATTTTGTTTGGTATATTAGTTGTATCCTTAGAGCATTGTATAGTAGACCATATTTCGCCATTCAAGATGTGATTTTGCAATATTTTTATGTAAAAATGAAATTTTACACTTTCCGGATTTTCTAGAGAATTTTTCTAGACTTGTAATTTTGGTCTTCCTGGAATTTTAACGCAGATCATATACTTATGACTAATGATGATAAACGAAGTTTATTGTGGTTAAACATACTGTAATTTTGATGACAGCACTATATACCGTTTATCATAACTATAATGGGTTAATCTCAGAATCATTTTGACACCTGGACTTTGTTTACTGAAGATGAAAATTTCTTTTTAGTACATTTACTAGCAACAAACGTTTTAGTACATTTGTTGTATACTTATAGTGCATTGTATCATAGACCCTGTTTCGCTATTCGCTATAATAATAAGTGTCAAATGGTTATGTATCAGTAAAAAATGTGTAACCTAAATTACGGGCCAATTTTACCCAATTTTTATCGTGTAAAATACACGAAAATAATTTGTTATTATTTAACAACCTAAAAAACTGGACAAGTAAAAATTTAAGCAGTGATTTTCGTCTTAGATATAAAATATACCATTTTAATTAAGACTAAATATATTTAATGATAAAAAACAATACATGATATTTAAAAAAAGGAAATATATATAAACTTTTATTTAATAAATAGCTAACACTAAACCGTTAACCTGGGCCCAGTGAGCTCGCGGAGACGTTCCACGAAGCGGCGAGAAGAACGACGTCGCGAGAGAGGGAGAGATCTTTATTTGCTCAAAGCAAAAAACAATACAATTCGTTGTGATCACATAAGACTGTGTCTCATACAAACGAACAAAGAGAGAATATAAAAATATAATTACAGCATTTTAGAAGGTAAAATTTGTTGTCCTACACAGATT
The DNA here is from genome assembly GCF_009193385.2 of Nasonia vitripennis. NCBI lineage: Eukaryota > Metazoa > Arthropoda > Insecta > Hymenoptera > Pteromalidae > Nasonia > Nasonia vitripennis. Next base: position 2,414,372 of record NW_022279600.1, read on the forward strand.
AAAATAATATATTGGTAAAAATACCATCACAAAACATCACATTTAATCATGTTAAATATCACAGTATAAATTATCACAATAAACCTTTCTAACTTTACGCTGTACACGTGAGGTTTGGTCATAGACCTATCTGTATTGCACCTTTAGTGTCAGAGTACATAATACTGAAAAATTATTATGGCCTATAGGCCGAGTCAGAATAGATTAAAAACGCAGCGCCAGAGGGTTCAGAGTCATCACGATTCGATGACCAGCAGATGTCGCCGTAGTGCCCCCTTGAAGGAGGCGAGGGATGGTAGATTTCGCAGGGTAGAAGAGAGAGAGTTCCAGAACCAAGCACCCTGGTCCTGGAAGGCTCTAGCCCCGGTCTCGGTGTTCACAGTAGGTATGCTTAGTTCCGGAGGAACTCCTCTGCTAGAGGGTCTCGGCTTGTATTTAACGAAACATGAGGCCAAGTACCTAGGTTCACCGATTCGAATCACCTTGTATAATAAAATGGCCTCAAAGTAGAGCCTTCTGGAATCGGTGCGTAGCCATTCTAGACGCCTCCGGTAGGGACTAATATGTTCATCCCTTCTAACCCCGAAAATGAATCTCACACAAGAATTGCTCAGTCTCTGTAACCGTATTCGTTGTTCGTTAGACTCGTCCAGGATTGTCACAGTACAGTAGTCCAAGTGTGGTTGTATGAGTGTCTCGACTAGCCTTCTGTGGAGAGTCTCAGTGGTGCAGCCTCTGATAAACCGCAAGCTATAGTTTTGCCAGAGTTGAGTCGCAGGTCGGAGCTCCCCGCCCAGTCAGAAACCAGCCGCGCCGCTTCAGCCAATCGAGCCACGCCTTCCTGAAAATTATCTTTGCTGGTGTGTAGATAAATCTGAAGGTCGTCGGCGTAAAAAAGATGTTTAATTGTACTACCGTCAAGTATACTCTGTAGGTCGTTAACATAAAGACTGAATAGTAGGGGTCCCAGGACAGATCCCTGTGGAACTCCCAGATTGGTTTCAAGCCGTTCCGAGGTACCGTTCTTATTTGAAATTACGATCTGAGATCGCCCCTGTAAATATGATTTGATCCACAGGAGAGCCGACCGTGAGAACCCCAGCCTATTCAGCTTAGATAGTAATTTGGAAGGTGAGATGGTGTCAAAAGCTTTGCTGAAATCAAATAGCAGCATAATCGTCACCTTCTTCTTGTCAACTGCTATTCGTATGTCGTCGGTCAATTTTAATAACGCTGTTTGTGTACTGTGGTGTTTACTAAAACCGGCCTGGAAGGGATCCAATATTTGATTTTTATTAAGATACTCCGTGATTTGGATGTGAGCGATCTTCTCAAGTACCTTTGAGAGGAAGCAGAGCAGCGCAATTGGACGAAAGTCGGTGACATTGGAAGGAGCGCTGGTCTTCCTTAGAGCAATTAATTGTGCCTGCTTCCAGATACTCGGAAAGACCCCCTGAGCGAAGGAGCAGTTAAATAGATTAAGAATAAACTCGCCAATGAGTGGGAGGGCCTTGACGACCACCCCGCATGGAACACCGTCGACACCCCTCGCTTGCGAGGAAAAGTGTGAAATAGCTAGGACGACGTCGCTCATATTGACTGGACTGAAGGTGAAGCCTTCCTCGCTTGCAAGTAAAATAGTGTCCATTGCATTGTCTATATTTTCGAGGGGTGATGCCGAGATTCTCGCGAAGTGCTCATTCAGCTCACCCGGCGTGAAACCGAAAAACTCCTCCTCCTTACGCCCAGGTAGGAGGCCGAGATGACGCATTACCTTCCAAATATTTCTATTCTCATCAAGAGCGTCTGAGAGCTGTTGGCGAAGGAAGGATTCACGCTCTTGAACAGAACGCATGTCGACCTCATTGGTGAGTCGAAGAACCTCATCGAAAAGCTCCGCTCCCCCTGTGCGTTCATAGCGCCTGAGTGTTGCATTGCGTTTATCGATGAGAATCCTCAACCCTGGTCCAGACCAAAGAGCATACTTTTTACGCGGGCAAACCGTTTTCAACGGCGCCAATTCATCAATAGCTAATGTTAGATTACACCGGCACACAAAATAAAAAAAGTTGTCTGCGCGAGAAATCAGACCTATCTATCTTTATGTTTTTCGGGTCGCTGAATTCGAATATAAGGTCAGTTAGGCCCCATCACGTCGGGGTCAAGGTCAGTTGGAGGTCAAATTAAGAAGAAAAGGTTTAAAAAAAGTAAAATCCCATATATTTATGTTTTTTTGGTCGCGGAATCCAAATCCGGAATCAGTTTAGCCCCATCTCGCCAGGTTCAAGGTCAGTTCAAGGTCAAACTGAGAAGAAATGATTAAAAGAAATAAAAATGTCATACATTTATGTTTTTTTGGTCGCTGAATCTGAATCTGGGGTCACTTTTACCCGATCACGTCAGGTTCAAGGTCAGTTCGAGGTCAAATTGGGAAGTAACGGTTAAAAAAATTAAAATGCCATATATTTATGTTTATTTGGTCGCTGAATCCAAATCCGGAATCAGTTTGGCCCCATCACGTCAGGGTCAAGGTCAGTTCAAGGTCAAACTGAGAAGAAACAGTTTAAACCGATTAAAATGTCATATCAAAACTTTACAAAAATGGAAAAAGATACCGAAAAATTGTAAAAAATCTTATTTAATCACATAATATCTTCCTTGTGTACAGAGAAAAGTTGCTTTCGTTTATATTTTTTTCTTATTTTGCTTTTTTTCCACTAGCTTAGTAACTCTCGATGTCTTTCTTTACTCCTTTTTTCTCTTGTAACGAACTCTTTGTACTTCAAATGACCTATGCAATAGGTTTCTTTTTCTCTTTTTGTTATATGTTTTAATGTCTCTCTTCAGTGTCCAGCAAAAATCTGCCATCATGTTGACATTCAATCTTCCTTGGTATCGATTCTCCATTACACTTATATCTTGATGAAATCGTTCTCCCTGTTCTTCACTGACATCTCCTAGATTAAGAGGGAAGTAATCAAGATGGGAATGTAAGAAATGCATTTTATAACTTATCAAGCAACCCAAATTTTTGAAATTCTCCAACATTTGTTCAACTAGTTCCTGATAGTTCTCACTCTTTTTATTTCCCAAAAAGTTCTCACGAACAGTTTTAAAACTTTGCCATGCAGCTTTTTCTAGGAGATGTCAGTGAAGAACAGGGAGAACGATTTCATCAAGATATAAGTGTAATGGAGAATCGATACCAAGGAAGATGGAATGTCAACATGATGGCAGATTTTTGCTGGACACTGAAGAGAGACATTAAAACAAATAACAAAAAGAGAAAAAGAAACCCATTGCATAGGTCATTTGAAGTACAAAGAGTTCGTTACAAGAGAAAAAAGGAGTAAAGAAAGACATCGAGAGTTACTAAGCTAGTGGAAAAAAAGCAAAATAAGAAAAAAATATAAACGAAAGCAACTTTTCTCTGTACACAAGGAAGATATTATGTGATTAAATAAGATTTTTTACAATTTTTCGGTATCTTTTTCCATTTTTGGAAAGTTTTGATATGACATTTTAATCGGTTTAAACTGTTTCTTCTCGGTTTGACCTTGAACTGACCTTGACCCTGACGTGATGGGGCCAAACTGATTCCGGATTTGGATTTAGCGACCAAATAAACATAAATATATGGCATTTTAATTTTTTTAACCGTTACTTCCCAATTTGACCTCGAACTGACCTTGAACCTGACGTGATCGGGTAAAACTGACCCCAGATTCAGATTCAGCGACCAAAAAAACATAAATGTATGACATTTTTATTTCTTTTAATCATTTCTTCTCAGTTTGACCTTGAACTGACCTTGAACCTGACGAGATGAGGCCAAACTGATTCCGGATTTGGATTCAGCGACCAAAAAAACATAAATATATGGCATTTTAATTTTTTTAAACCTTTTCTTCTTAATTTGACCTCCAACTGACCTTGACCCTGACGTGATGGGGCCAAACTGATTCCGGATTTGGATTCAGCGATCAAATAAACATAAATATATGGCATTTTAATATTTTTAACCGTTACTTCCCAATTTGACCTCGAACTGACCTTGAACCTGACGTGATCGGGTAAAACTGACCCCGGATTCGGATTCAGCAACCGAAAAAACATAAATGTATGGCATTTTAACTTTTTTAAACCTTTTCTTCTTAATTTGACCTCCAACTGACCTTGACCCTGACGTGATGGGGCCTAACTGACCTTATATTCGAATTAAGCGACCCGAAAAACATAAAGATTTTTTTATTTTGTGTGCCGGTGTTATTGTTAAGGGCATTTAAAGCGCCCTCCAGATCGGTTTCAATGGAATTCATGACTGTCCAGTCGCAACAAGACAAGAGGTCGACAAGAGTAGATGTATCAATGCTCTTGTAGTCACGGTAACAAAAAGGCTCTTTCACTGCAGTGGGAGAGTAGATGTCGAGCGAGACATCTATGACACAATGCTTGCCGAAAGTAGGCAGCCACTCATTCCTAGAGTCCAGGATCGTGTCGTTTTCGTCGGTCATGATTAGGTCAATCCAAGAGTGAGTAGATGAGGTATGATGCGTGGGACCATGTCGGATTATCTGAAGAGATAACTCCTCAGTTAGACGCTTGATGGTGGCAGCGTCATCTGAACCAGATAGTAGGTCTGAGTTCAGATCACCCATAATGATTTTATGACTAAAATCACCGCATAGGTCCTGCAGGACACTAAAAAGGTCCGAGTCCTTTTGCATCGGAATTATTGGAGGTCTGTAGACAACTCCGAGCAATACTGGAGGTGAGTCGCCCCTCTATACGCTACAGAAAAGGTACTCTGGAATTCCAGGTTTACCTATACCCAAAGTGTCAGATGAAGCGAGCTTTTTAATTTTCAACCCGTTGCGCACAAAAAGGGCAACACCGCCTCCATTAACATTACGATCCTGCCTGATGATAGTATATCCCGCGACGTCAACGAGGCTGTCATCCACAATCGGACCCAGCCATGTCTCCGCGAAGCCAAAGACGTCGTACGACGGATGCTCCGTCAAGTAATTCCGGACTAATTCAATGCGAGCCCTAATTGAGTTTACAGTGAGAAAGACCGCCCTTAAGCATCTCCTAGCCTCTGGCGCATTGTCGAGAGGCCTCGCCAGTCATGTGGAGTGTGCAGTTGATGTCGAGGGCGATGTTGATGATGATGAAGATGATGGGCGATGATGATGATGATGATGAGAGAGAGAGAGAGAGAGAGAGAGAGAGAAACGGGTGTGTGTGCGTGCAGTGCGGGTGCACGAGGGAGATCGCTGTACGCAGTTCGGGGCGTATGTCTCGGAGAGTGAGAGAGCGCGAAACAAGGGGCATACGCCTACCGCACGGGAACGGCGTCCGTAGCGTCGAAACCCAACGTCTAACGGCGCTGAGGAATTGGCCACGCGCCTCGTGGGATCGAGAGAAAAAGAAAGAGCGAGAGGGAAAACGGATCGTCAGCGGAGCGACCAGCACCTCGTGCATCAACCAATGGAAAGCCGCGGCGTAGCGAGAAGCGAGCAGGAGAAGCGGCGCGCGCGCGTGTGCTCGCCGACAGAAAAGAGAGGGGTGGGGTAAGAGAGAAGGTCTCTGCCGGTGCGGTTCGACTAGACCGAGCGCTGGGTCGGCTGCCCGTGAGACGCGAGGTGAGGCTAGAGTGCTTCGCGCCGTTTAGGTGCGAGAGCACCGAGGCGGTGCGAGAGAGAGAGAGAGAGAGAGAGAGAGAGAGTGGCGCATGGAGTGGGTATTGCATAGAAGGCGTATGCTACTGCTTTGTAGGACAGAGTTGGGTAAATTATAGCAAAAAAATGGTAGAAAATAAAGTGGGCTCTTCTTCTCTTTCTCCCCACGTGCTCCCAAACGTACGGCGACTACGGCGAATCCTCGAATTAATACATAAATTCAGGTGCATCGAAGGCGCAAGGAGGTCGCAATTAAAATAATAAATATTATTTATTATTAGTATAATAACGTACGCAATTTACCCTGCCGGCTGCCATGCTGCCACGCGCCCCATGAAACATGGCTTATATTACTACGTTAATATAATTTTTCATGTAATATTTTTTTAATTTATAAATTTAATATCATTATATTATTATATTCAACTTAAATTAAAGACTTCGATGTTATTCCCTTAAATTATTGTATTAGTTTACAATTATTTATAGTATTAACGAATAAATAGACAGAACTGACATAGTAACTTTGATAAACGCGCCGTAATATGGCAACAGATCCTGTATTAGATATATTAGAAAACCGAGTTAAAACAATCACAATGTCATATATCTGTTTTATAACTATAACAACCAATCTAAGCAGTTCAATTTACGTGACATCAACATCTATATTATATCGCGCATTTTTTATGTTAATTCGTCTCAACGAAATTATAGATAGAAAAGAATTGAGATCAATCAAACGATGTCAAGTTTATTATATTTAATCGTAATGAAGCGAGGAACAACTCACAAGATAACTACTACGCAACTTGCCATGCCTTTAGGTCACGCCGTAGTTCTTTTTTAATTTCGTTGCGGAATATATGAAACTCACCTAACCTTTTACTTTTCTAAAGTTAATTTTTTTAGATTTTTCAAATCAATTCATTTGATAGTCAGATTTCGATCTAAAGAACATCTAAAAACTATGACTGACACCATGACGAACATTTCGCAATTTTCGATTTATCGTCTATAGTGATGTAGTTGTGTCTTGACGTTAAATTTAGTCCTTTTTCTCTGATCTTTTGTCTGTCGTAAATATAATCTAATCCCTTCGGTATTATGTTTAATACATTACATCGCATCAAAATAAATATATTATTTTAATAACTACACAATACTACTCAATAACAATATATTCTTCGAATTAAAAAATGGCTTCAAACTGGAAATGCCATTGCTGCTTGCGCGCGTCGGCGGCTGGTCCGCGCCGACGGCTGTACTGCGCGTGAAGGCTGGTGCGCTGGACTTCTCGTTGGCTCAGATGGTCTTAGTTGGTCCAGATGGACTTTGTGGGCCGAAGGTCGGCTTTGATGGTCCAGGCGGGTTTCGAAGATCGGAAAGCGAGCTGGCTTGCTGGTGATAGAGGCCGTCGCTTGATTCCCTTTTCTTTGCAAAGAGGAACTTGCAGCGAAAGCTAACTGCCTTGAATATCTGTTTTTTCGGCTTTGGATTAATTTTTATCCGCCACCTGGCGACGAGTCATTCTTAATCGTTTTGCATAATCGTAATGGATCTTTATTTTTGGTATAAAATTTGATCGTATCGAAACGTTTTCAATCTGTTGCAATACTCTTTATATTGTCTGAAATTCGCTGGATCATGATGTAGTGTTATCGTTTTTAATCTAGATTAATTTAATGGTTCTTAACATATAATATTAGTAGAAGATTTTAATACTTTTTAATTGTTTATTGTTCAATACAATAAAAATGTCGTAAAAATGATAAATGTGAAAAACTTTGAGTGATTGTGTTGGAATGTAAAATAATGTGGAAATTAAAAATTAAAAATAAATGGCAATAAAATAATGTTCTATTGAATAGTTTCGCGCGTTCTGGTGGACATATTTTTATAATGCTAACGACTTTAGACGCACTTGGCACGTTATACTTATAATGTTTTGACAAGTATTACTTTTATAGGTTAGGGATTCATTTATATGCACCCCTTTTCCGACCAACCAATCAGATGACGAATTCGTGCGTACGTGACAATCGCGCATAAAAAGAAACAATCACTTAGATGGTCAGACATACATGGTTAAAAACTGAAATTAAAATTGGTTATGTAACAACAATTGATCTAGAACCGTTCACATGCATAAGTAAAATTGTTTAGGTACGCAATTGGCCATGAAGTTCATCGGAATTCCGTACGTTTTATTATTTACAAGCGATACACTATCTAAATGTTATGAAAATATTATATTATTGGCCGTCATATTGGTCTCTCAATGGTTAGCCCAACGAATAAGCGGATTACCATATCTTTTAGAATAAAATAACAAATACGGGTAAAAGCTTTAGTTTCTATAAAATTTTAAACATTATAAAATAAGTTTACAATAGAGGGACCGGTAAAGTAAAATGTACGTAAAAAAATAAATATCAAAAGGTATTGTACTTACTCATACCACCTCGGCGTGTTTTTCTCTTTTTTCTTGGTACAGCGCCATCGTCATTGGCATTGTGATCGGGGTGAACTGGCAATACAGGTTCGATGAGGTTTTCAAACCTTGGCACGTCGACGACGTCACGACGAATTCCTCTGCTTGAGGTTGGATTAGTACGTTGGGTTCGGCGGGATCTTCAAAATCTGGCACGTCAATAACTTCCTCTCCTTGAGGTTCTATTGGTGCATCAGGTTCGGCAGAATTTTCGGCAACTCGCCGATCGGGAATCTCCTGTGGCTCATGATCGTCGGGGTCACCGATGGCCTGTTCAGGGCGTCGTAAATTTTGATTACGGCGTCGAGACCTGCCTCGTCTGCGTGGAGCGGGACGTTCATCAACAACAGCAGGGTGTTCTGCGTCGGTAGCAGGGTGTGCTGCCGCGGCCACAAGTTCTTCTGCGTCGGCAGCAGGGTGTGGTGCGTCGGCAGCAGGGTGTCTTGCGTCGGCAGCAAGTTCTTCTGCGTCGGCAGCGGGATGTTCTGCATCATGTTCTTCGTCGATTCGCTCAGGAAGTACGTTCTGATCCCTGAGTCGAGGCCTTCCTCGCCTGCGCGGAACGGGTCGTTCTGCGTCTGCATCGACATTGGCATTGCGACGAGGCCTGCCTCGAGGCCTCCTTTCAACATTGTTCCCTGCCTGATTTTGTGCTGCAGCATTTACTTGACGCCTTCGTCTAACGCGAACTATTGGTTCAGCTATGGGCTCAGGAAGTTGCTTTGCATCCCTGACTATAGCAATAAATGTTTTATATATTATATATTGGCAAAAATATACATGTAAGTAGCTTAAAAAATCGTGCATTTCTAGCGTATTTTAAAAAGTTTGAATTTTTTGAATAATTTATAATTTAACACGTAACGAATATAACTATTATTAGATTGTTGATCGACTTTAGTGCTAAAAATAATAATTTTAAATATAAAAATGTTTAATTATATTGTACACGACTTCAAATGCGATCAGTTACTTAAGGTGAGAGTACAGCGATTTTTCTCACTTTGTATAGGTTAAATTTTATATTTCATACATTTTGTATATTATATTTTTATTATATATTTATATTATATTTTTTTATAAATAAATTCAAGTCAAGGATTGATGTTAATCATTCTAATAAAGATAATACTAATAGATACTTATTACAGAGAATATTTGTAATCTTACCTCGGTAGAGTCGGTTTCTTCGCCTTACTATGATATCATTTTCAAATGCTCCGCCTTTAATTAATACAATATAATCAGTTAAATATTTATAAATTTGAAGACTATGATCGCCTGTTCAGGGATCTCAAATTTTGAGAACGAACAGTGTCATAGCCTATTATTTCAAAATTAATTGTGCTCGTATAGACCAGTAGAGTCATTCTAACATCTTTTGTAGTATTAACTTAATAAATTGTTAATAACCGTTAAACTCTTATTTGTGACGTTATATCAACTGACATTATAACATTGTAACACATACCTATAACATAATTCTGTAAGTAATAAATATATTATTATCAATTTTTACTAATCGTGGTAAGGTTATGTGATTACAATCAAATATTATTTTTATAGATCATGTATAATATTAAAATTTTTAATCATTTATTAAATGTAAAATACTGAAAGTAAGAAAGATATTTTAATAAATTTAATAAATTTAATTTAATTAAATGGATTAAACCTGTCATTGCCACATTATTTTCACCGATTTCAAGGACATTAAAATAGATTGAAATAGATTAAATGAAATTGTTAGTGATAATGCGGATCGAAAACGATTAAAATTAATGCTAAAAATAAGCATTAATTGCTGTACGATTAAAATGTATTAAAATTGATTCTTCTAAAATAATTACGAGGATTAGAAGTATTAAGAACAATTAAAATGTAATTTAAATTAATCAAACTTTACCCTTTTTAATCTTCAGCTATTAGCAGAGTGTACAGGGTGTCAGATGACAAGGTACAGGTGGTGCGCTTCGTGGTTTTTTGTGTCTAGGTGTAGGAATAATTCGAAGGCGGTGTCTGAAGGTGTACAGGGTGACCGATAACGAAGTGTAGGGGGTGTGCTCGTGATTTTTTTATGTCTAGACAAATACATCATACGAGGACGGCGTCTAGGTGCACAAGGTGGCCGATGACGAAGTCTAGGTAGTTTGTACTTGGTTTCCGGTGTCTAGGTGTAGAAATCATTCGAGGGTAGTGTATCAGAACAATAAATAATTTCATGTTAGTGATAAAAATATTACAAAAAAACCATGGTCGAAAGGTGCTAAAGATGCTTATATTTTATTTTTAGGAGAAATATGAAATACTCAAAAAAATTTACTGAAAAGGACTAAAATCTCTAAAACAATTAACTTTTGAAAAAGTAAAAGGTTAGGCGAGTTTGATATATTCCGCAACGAAATAACAGATAACAAAGAACTGAGACTAATCAACCAGTCAAGTTTATTATATTTAATTATAATGAAGCAATAAAATTTTGTTTGGTCAATAAAGGGCTTACTTAACTTAAAGTTAAATTATATAATGATCAATTAGGAACAACTCTCAAGATAATTACTAGGTAACTAGCCATGACCGTTTCATTTTGTTTATTGGTGTACAACTAAAATTTTATTTTTATTTATTAGAATGTAACCTTTTACTTTTTCAAAAGTTAATTTTTTTAGAGTTTTAATGACAATTGATTTGTGTATAAAATATTTGTGTATACAATATACACAGCGAAACTTGAAATGATAATAAGTATCAAAAATTTTGGTGCACAGCCCTACTGAAAAAAATCAGATGACAATAAACTGACAATCAACTGATAATCAGCTGATAATCAGCTGATAATCATGCCAAAACGTCAGCTGATTATCAGGTGATTTCGGCTCAGTATTTTTAATAAAGCTGATAGTTATAAATATGCGTTTATGTGAGATAAAATGTTGATGATAATCAGGTGATAATGAGGTGATAATCATTCAAAATTTGTAACCTTTAATATATTTATTATAAGTTGTTTAAAATAAGTAAAATTTATAAATTTCAAATAATGAGGGCCAGTATTGGTGTTACCATCAGGATGATAACACGAAAACTCTGGCTGTGAGCTCCAAAATTTTTATTTTTTAACAATTAAAAAAAATTTGTTTAAATTAAATTATTGAAAAACAAAAATAATGTTTTTGTTTTTCGAGCTGAAAAATAATGATTATCAGCTGATTATTAGTTGATTGTCATCTGATTTTTTTCAGTAGGGAGAACATCGCCACGAACAAGACGATCACTGATTTTTACGGTGATAGTCTTTGTGAAAGACAATGAAGACAACAAGATGGCGCACGCAGCTTTCACATGTGCGGTATCATCATTTTTGAAGTGACCGTCACTGTCTTTTGGCTTATCGTCGCGCGGGATCGCGATGCGTATTTACGTTTATTTATGTTTGTGCATTCATTTATTAATTTTGCGCTCAATAGTGCTTAGTATCGATGTAAATAATACAAAAATAATAGATTATAAATCATTAGTAACAAGTATACCTTGTTTTACTACTTCAATCAACATTGTTCAAGATATAGCTACTAGAAGCTTAGTATAATATTTTTTGTAAAACATGCACGATTTCCGCGTTTTTTAGACCTATAAAAAGCGGTCCTAATATAAGTAGTACCCTGGCACCATAGTGAATGATAAAACTGACCTTGACACGCACCCGAGCCACTGTGGAGCTCAAGGTGGAAAATGACTCTCCATGGTGCCATTTGAACTTTCGAGAGAGTCCTCACTCTCCCTTTTTCTATCCAAAGTGCCTCAGATTTTTCGAGACACTTTAGAGATAACCCCAGAAGTAATGTCAGCATGTGTATCTTTCTTTCTTCTTCACTCGATTCTTCTTCTAATTTTGCTCTGTGACTAATACGTACATACATACAAATTACAGAGTATTCAGTCGATAATACAATAGATATATAATTGATATTATATTTAGATTTGTTTTCATTTCTGTACATTTTGAAAATAAGTATACAAAGAAATAGCAAAAAAATTGATTGTGTAAGTGTGCGAGATATAAAGCATGTGGAATGGAATAAAATGAGATGAAAGAGTGTAGGTGATTGTGTGAAGATTATGTGTTTTCCAGTTCTAAGAAGTATTTTTTAGCTAATTGTTCGACGTGTGAGATGGATATTATGTAGCGAAGGTGTGATGGAAGCAAGTTCGAGATATATTAGGCGCTTATAAAAAATGAATTCTTTAGCGTCTTCGTTTTAAAAGCCGGGATGTCCAGGGGGATCACCTCACCCCTCACAGGCGGAGCGCGACGTGGAAGTCAAAGAAGGCTAGAATGTAGGTGAGCACTGATGTGTTAAAGATTTTTCTTAAGAGCAGGCCATAAAGTACTTTCTACGCCGAGCGGTGGTAAGACATTGCAACTCACGCCTATAAGGGGAGATGTGCTCGTCCCTCCTTACACAATAGATGTAACGGATTCCCGTGTTAACAAGTCTCTGGAGTTAAGTGTCTAGTTCTTGGGTCAGGTCGCAGGATACTAATGAACAATAGTCTATAATGGGAAATACGAGCGCTTGCACAAGGTGTTGGCGCAGCTCAAAGTTGGTACTCTTCCGAAAGAAGTAAAGCCGGTACATCAAAGAGTGAGCACGTTTACATATTTGTATTACGTGCTCTTTCCACGTAAGTTTGGAGTCAATCACCAACCCCAAATTGCGCACAGAGGATTTATAGTCGACCGGGCTCCCCCTATGTTGATGTAAGTGTTAGCAACAGTAGATAAAACATGTATGTAGTAGGAAGAGCCTAGGACGATTGCCTTAGATTTAAAGACATTTAATCTAAGGTGATTTTGTGTAGCCCAGCCCATTTCATCCTTTCGGCGTTAGCACTCATCTTGACAGAACCAGAATCGAGCTCCTCAAGGTGGCATTAGCTGTATATTTGCAGGTCATCTGCTTAGATTAGATAGGACACATCTGAATCTAGACAGAAACTTATATCGTTGATGTACAAGGCGACCAACAGATGATCCGAAACTGATCCCTGTGGGACACCAGTGCTTAGAGGTAGAAAGGTGAAGAGTTAGTTGTTGTCACAAATGACGGTCTGCTTTCTTCCCGTGAGGTAAAATACAAGCCAGCGAATAACCTGCTTAGAAAAGCCAAAAGAGGATATCTTTCTGAGTATGCTGACGTAACACACAGTATTAAACGTCTTGCTGAAATCAAATAAAAGTAGAAGAGTGACCTTCTTTTTATCTATTCCAAGCCTGGCATCATCAGTCAACTTAATAAGCCGGGCTGTGTGCTGTATCCAACGCGGAAGCCTGTTTGAAAATTGTCAAGGTGAAGTCTTGTTTCGAGATACTCAGAGACTTGTCTGTGCACCAGTCACTCTAGCGCCTTGGATAGAAAACAGAGTAGAGAGATGGGGCGGTAGTCAGTCAAAGCTGTTGGAGAGCTGACCTTATTTAATGATCGTACCAGCGACGTCTTTCAGGCAGAGCCAGATACTTAGGAATCATGAAGATATATATATATATATATATATATATATATATATATATATATATATATATATATATATATATATATATATATATATATAAAAGGCTATAAGGAAACATTCAGTGTGTTTTTTATCAAAAAATGCGTTGTTTAAGAGCTAAAACTCATTAAAAATAGGCAAAGAATGCAAAAATTACTTGAAACCCCAACTTTGACCAGCTATAACTCGAAGCCAAGTCAAAGAATCGCGCTAAAATTTTTTTCGGAAACCAGGGGCATTCTATAGAACATATATATAGCGTTTGGGACAAAAAAATGTTCATCTTTGATTTCACAGAGAATCACCCCATGTGTGTGTGTGTGTGTATATTATATATATATATATATGTATGTATATATATATATATATATATATATATATATATATATATATATATATATACATATATATATATATATATATATATATATATATATATATATATATATATATATATATATATATATATATATATATATGCGTGTGTGAATGTGTGTGTATGTCTGTGTGTTTTTTTTCTCTTGGAGAAAGAGGTATTAGGAAAAATCTTAGAAAGACCATAGCTGGCTTTGTTGTTAGAGTTGTCGGAACAACCCCATCCCCACCGTCAGCCGTGTGTCGGGTTTGCACCGACTAAACCCATCCCTCCTACAGCCAGGTAAAAAAACATCCATCCGTAAAAGGAAACGCCCTTCTTTGCCCTTACCGACCCTTAGTAAAGGTGCGCCTAGCTCCATCTTTTGTGCCCTTGAACCCCGCGGTACGACCGTCGGGTAGTGCTTCGCGGGGAGGCGAAAGGCTTGTTGCTCTCTTCTATTTGATGTGGTCGTCATCTCATCTTCTTCTTTCAGCATCGTCCGGGCGTCTACTTCTTACTGCATCGTGCAGTCGTCTACTTTTCTTCTGCTATCGCTATTTTTGAAGGCTCCTCTTTCCTTTTTCTTCGCCGTGTCCAGGGCGTGCCTGAATACAATGCAGCTGCCAGAGCCAGCTACATGTTTGCAGCCTTGTTCCTTTTGTCCATCTTTGCAGAGAAAACAGCTTGCTTCCATCTGGCATTGCGCTATGCGATGATCGGCTCCTCCACACTTATAGCACAGGGTCGATCTATCTACTCCATTACACTCATCCTTCCAATGTCCAAAGCCTAAGCACTTGTGGCACCGTACTACCTTTGCTCGTTTCCTAATCCTACAACTTACAAGGGCCACGCGGATGTGTCCATTTCTAGGAACTCCTCGGCCTCTCTCTAATTTGGTAGTAGTCCACGTCACATTCATAGCATGCATCTTTATTATTTCCTTTCTCGTGCTTTCTCCTTAACTGGATCTGTAGAACTTTAAGTTGTTTAGCACGTTCTTTGGTGCGTTTCACGTCATTTGGTGCTGACTGACAGTCCTCGATAAGCTCATCTGCTTTCTATTCTTTGTTATATAGTTCTCTTCTTCCTTGCGAACTTTTATGGCTTCTTGCCGCGCTTTTCTGTAGTCTGCTATTTGTGTCATTGACGAGGTGCTGTCTATACTCCCAGCACTGGCAATGCTCGCTAAACTTTGCATACTGGTCGTTCTTGATCCCAGAGATTTTCCTCCCAGGCGAAGCTCCGACACCTTCAAAAAGGACGTACTTTTTTCTTCTATCTTTCCTAGCTCTTTTAACGCGTTCGCGAGGCTCGTCTTTATCGGACAATGCACGTTACTCCTGCCTTTTGCGTACTTGGTTGTTCCGGTGATTATACCCTTCAAAATCTTGAGGTCTTCTCTTTGGCTCTTTTCTACAACCTTGTGAGTTTGGCCTGCCCTCAAATCCATGGAGCCTACGCCGGCCACCGGAGCTTTCACCTGATCGGAACCGTCGGTGGGATTTGGCTCTGTGGCCTTACCCACTTGAGGAAATGTTGTTTCTAACTCACTCATCATGTTTAATTTCTTTTCGGGGTTTCTTCTCCTATCCTGTATCCTAGGAAGGAGCCCTTTAACAAGGTGCTAGCATCCGGGCCAGATGCCCCTTTGTTATTTTAACGAGGTTGAGACTCCTACCCTGCTGCTTGCACAACAGGGCCCTGGGCTTGGGGCCGGCGTAGCGGAGTTGTATGTGTGTGTGTGCGCGTATATGCGTGTTTGTGTAATTTATATATACATACAGAGTAATGTGTTAATATTTATTTTTTCAGCTCGCAAAACGGCAACTGAAGGATGCATTCATTAGAGCGCAACTAGGTACGTGGGTCAAAAAGCCTATGGAACAGGATATGTTTGAAGTCGAGATCTAATTCCTGAAGACTATTATCAGAAAGCAAAAATTATTTGCTACTATTCTTACTTTACAAATTAATAAATTAATTTTGAAGTCAAATATATTTACTAGAAATTTACAATTATTACTGACTTACCGTGTTATTAAAACGATTTTCAATATTAATATTAGTCCATTATAATGTAGATGAGTAATTATTCACAGATAAAACAAAGACATTTTATCTTTTTAAATACTGAATAGATTCCTTTTGCATGTATAAAAACCACAAGTCGATCATTGACTAAACATCGTTGATGCAATAGGTTCTCATATGTTGAATCAAATATGAAAAACAAAAGTATAGATTACATTAATATTTTACTTTTTGTTTCGCTGATTGATATATTTTTATATATGATTGTTATCAGTATTGCTTTCTTCTAAGGAAGCCTTGAGATAGTAAATTTTAAAGTTTGTGTAAAAACATGTAGGAAGTGTGTTTTGATGCATATGTAGTCGAAAAATAGTGTTTTTGGAGAATGTCCGTACGGATGTATGTATATATCTATTCGTTCGTATATATCTGTATCTCAGCTTCTACTTAGTGGATTTTAATTCACCAAGTCTTATTTCCTTTGTTTTACTAAATCATGGTGGGAAAACAGTCCGTTCTTACACTTTGTGAACGCTTTTTTAATGAAAGTTAATAAAAGTTATTTGCTTAATATATACCTAGAAGAGAATAAAATTATCTATCTTTACACGGCAGAAAATTCATATTATCGTTCGTCGTTCTTTTATCATGCACAATAAAGCGCAATTTTTTAAAATCATTTTAACTCGAAAACTAAATGTCGAACTTTTTTCTAAAGAAAACATGATTATTGAAGGTATTTATAACTACTTGAATTTTAACTTTATACGCTACTTAAATTTTAACTTATTTCATGAGGCAGACCCTGAGCAAAATATCAAAAACTGAAAAAAGTGGTTTTTCTATGGCGTACAATAATTGAAGTAAAAAGACATCTGTATAACTGAAAACTGCATTGCTTGGTTCTCAGTTTAACGATTATACATATGCGAGATAAAGAGAGAAATACATAATGTTGAAGGAAGCTACGTGCTAAAAGATTGGCAGCGGTTTTTTTCTTGTATTGTGATTATTGCATTGTATTGTTACTTCCTAAGTCGTATGATGATGCTGCAATTTTCCATACAGTCTTACTCTTAAAAATCCCTTCTTGGCAACATTGAAGGATAGACACTGTTGAAAATTGTAAACCGCTTGTAATGGCTCAGATTCTAAAACGCTTAGTTGAGAAACGACAAATATGCGTGCGTACACTGGATTGAGAATCAACCTAATGGACGTACGCATATAACTGGTATACAAAAGCAAGAACAACGAGCGCAGATGAAGAAGCAAAAGTGTGAAAGAGAGAGAGAGAGAGAGAGAGAGAGAGAGAGAGAAAATATGAAAAATACAACTTACACATATCCATAATTAATCATCTCTATTTTCCTATTTTTTGTGACCTTCTTTATTTATAGTCTTGGAAGAGTACTTTTCAATCACTAAATCTGTTTTAGATATGGCTGGAAAAATGCATTTGTAGGAGATTCAGTGATATCAAAATGCTCTGCCAATATCATAGCTAAAAAGCCGCTATTTTAGTAACTCAGCGGTGTTATATGCAAAGTATAGGAAGACATACATATGTCGGACAGTTGTGTCAGAAAAAAGGTTATCGGACTTTTGCCGGTGACGGCACCGTGGTAGATGGAGCAGGGGTATCGGCGCGTTCCCACCTTGAAATTGAAAAATATGCTTAAATCAGACAGTGGGGGAAAAAACGCCGTAACTTCTTTATCGAAAAGCCTTCTTAAAATATTACAAAATAGCATTAAAAAACCTGACTCATACGTAGAAAAAATTAAAAACATTGTAGTCCCACCGAATCACCGCTTAATCAGTATCGATGTAAACTCATTCTATACCAACATTGACAAATCATTAGTCAAGAAGAGCATCGAAAAAGATATGTACAATTTGTACAGAAATCCGAAATACCTCTCAGTGAAATCTTGTAAGCTAGTGAATTACTTATGGATAAAATGTTTTTTCAATTCAATGGTAAATTTTACAAACAGCTGTTCGGTTTGGTAGGGGTGGTTTCTAGGGGTTAAGCGGGTTAGGGGTAGGTATTCAGGTGACTTGCTGACTTCTGGCGTGTGGCTTAATTATTTTGAGAAAAAATAAAGCGATTTAACTCGCTGTTCCCAGAGTTAGGCTAGTTAGCCTGCTTGTGGTTTGGTACGGGTGTTTTCTAGGGGTTAGAGGTAGGTATTTAGGTGATTTGTCGGCTTCTGGCGAGTGGCTTAATTATTTTGAGAAAAATTAATGCGATTTAACTCGCTGTTCCCATAGTTAGGTTAGTTAGCCTGCTTGTAGTTTGGTAGGGGTGGTTTCTAGGGGTTAAGCGGGTTAGGGGTAGGTATTTATGTGATTAGCTGGCTTCTGGCGTGTGGCTTTATTATTTTAAGAAAAAAAAAAGCGATTAAACTCGCTGTTCCCAGAGTTAGGCTAGTTAGCCTGCTTGTGGTTTGGTACGGGTGGTTTCTAGGTGTCAAGCGGGTAGGTATTTAGGTGATTTGTTGGCTTCTGGCGTGTGGCTTAATTATTTGGAGAAAAAAATAAAGCGATTTAACTCGTTGTTCCCGGGGTTAGGCTAGTTAGCCGGCTTGTTGTTTGGTAGGGGTGGTTTCTAGAGGTGAAGCGGGTTAGGGGTAGGTACATAGGTGATTTGTTGGCTTCTGGCGAGTGGCTTAATTATTTTGAGAAAAAATAAAGCGATTTAACTCGCTGTTCCCAGAGTTAGGCTAGTTAGCCTGCTTGTGGTTTGGTAGGGGTGGTTTCTATGGGTATGGGGTGAGTGGTTAGGTGATTAGCTGGCATATGGTGTGCCGCTTTATTATTTTAAGAAAAAGTAAAGCGATTTAACTCGCTGTTCCCAGAGTTAGGCTAGTTAGCCTGCTTGTGGTTTGGTAGGGGTGGTTTCTAGGGGTTAAGCGGGTTAGGGGTAGGTATTCAGGTGACTTGTTGGATCTGGCGTGTGGCTTAATTATTTTGAGAAAAAATAAAGCGATTTTACTCGCTGTTCCCAGAGTTAGGCTAGTTAGCCTGCTTGTGGTTTGGTACGGGTGGTTTCTAGGGGTTAGAGGTAGGTATATAGGTGATTTGTCGGCTTCTGGCGAGTGGCTTAATTATTTTGAGAAAAAATAAAGCGATTTAACTCGCTGTTACCAGAGTTAGGCTAGTTAGCCTGCTTGTGGTTTGGTAGGGGTGGTTTCTAGGGGTCAAGCGGGTAAGGGGTAGGTATTCAGGTGACTTGTTGGGTCTGGCGTGTGGCTTAATTATTTTGAGAAAAAAAAAAGCGATTCAACTCGCTGTTCCCAGAGTTAGGCTAGTTAGCCTGCTTGTGGTATGGTAGGGGTGGTTTCTAGGGGTCAAGCGGGTAAGGGGTAGGTATTCAGGTGACTTGTTGGCTTCTGGCGTGTGTCTTAATTATTTTGAGAAAAAATAAAGCGATTTAACTCGCTGTTCCCAGAGTTAGGCTAGTTAGCCTGCTTGTGGTTTGGTAGGGGTGGTTTCTAAGGGTTAAGCGGGTTAGGGGTAGGTATTCACGTGACTTGCTGACTTCTGGCGTGTGGCTTAATTATTTTGAGAAAAAATAAAGCGATTTAACTCGCTGTTCCCAGAGTTAGGCTAGTTAGGCTGCTTGTGGTTTGGTACGGGTGTTTTCTAGGGGTTAGAGGTAGGTATATAGGCGATTTGTCGGCTTCTGGCGAGTGGCTTAATTATTTTGAGAAAAATTAATGCGATTTAACTCGCTGTTCCCATAGTTAGGTTAGTTAGCCTGCTTGTAGTTTGGTAGGGGTGGTTTCTAGGGGTTAAGCGGGTTAGGGGTAGGTATTTATGTGATTAGCTGGCTTCTGGCGTGTGGCTTTATTATTTTAAGAAAAAAAAAAGCGATTAAACTCGCTGTTCCCAGAGTTAGGCTAGTTAGCCTGCTTGTGGTTTGGTACGGGTGGTTTCTAGGTGTCAAGCGGGTAGGTATTTAGGTGATTTGTTGGCTTCTGGCGTGTGGCTTAATTATTTGGAGAAAAAAATAAAGCGATTTAACTCGTTGTTCCCGGGGTTAGGCTAGTTAGCCTGCTTGTGGTTTGGTAGGGGTGGTTTCTATGGGAATGGGGTGAGTGGTTAGGTGATTAGCTGGCATATGGTGTGCCGCTTTATTATTTTAAGAAAAAGTAAAGCGATTTAACTCGCTGTTCCCAGAGTTAGGCTAGTTAGCCTGCTTGTGGTTTGGTAGGGGTGGTTTCTAGGGGTTAAGCGGGTTAGGGGTAGGTATTCAGGTGACTTGCTGACTTCTGGCGTGTGGCTTAATTATTTTGAGAAAAAATAAAGCGATTTAACTCGCTGTTCCCAGAGTTAGGCTAGTTAGCCTGCTTGTGGTTTGGTAGGGGTGGGTTCTATGGGTACGGGGGAGCGGTTAGGTGATTAGCTGGCTTATGGTGTGTCGCTTTATTATTTTAAGAAAAAGTAAAGCGATTTACCTCGCTGTTCCCAGAGTTAGCTAGTTAGCCTGCTTGTGGTTTGGTAGGGGTGGTTTCTAGGGGTTCAGCGGGTTGGGGGTAGGTATTCAGGCGACTTGTTGGCTTCTGGCGTGTGGCTCAATTATTTGGAGAAAAAATAAAGCGATTTAACTCGCTGTTCCCAGAGTTAGCTAGTTAGCCTGCTTGTGGTTTGGTAGGGGTGGTTTCTATGGGTAGGGGTGGGGCGGTTAGGTGATTAGCTGGCTTATGGTGTGTCGCTTTATTATTTTAAGAAAAAGTAAAGCGATTTACCTCGCTGTTCCCAGAGTTAGGCTAGTTAGCCTGCTTGTGGTATGGTAGGGGTGATTTTTAGGGGTCAACCGGGTAAGGGGTAGGTATTCAGGTGACTTGTTGTCTTCTGGCGTGTGGCTTAATTATTTTGAGAAAAAATAAAGCGATTTAACTCGCTGTTCCCAGAGTTAGGCTAGTTAGCCTGCTTGTGGTTTGGTAGGGATGGTTTCTAGGGGTTAAGCGGGTTAGGGGTAGGTATTCATGTGACTTGCTGACTTCTGGCGTGTGGCTTAATTATTTTGAGAAAAAATAAAGCGATTTAACTCGCTGTTCCCAGAGTTAGGCTAGTTAGCCTGCTTGTGGTTTGGTAGGGGTGGGTTCTATGGGTACGGGGGAGCGGTTAGGTGATTAGCTGGCTTATGGTGTGTCGCTTTATTATTTTAAGAAAAAGTAAAGCGATTTACCTCGCTGTTCCCAGAGTTAGCTAGTTAGCCTGCTTGTGGTTTGGTAGGGGTGGGTTCTATGGGTACGGGGGAGCGGTTAGGTGATTAGCTGGCTTATGGTGTGTCGCTTTATTATTTTAAGAAAAAGTAAAGCGATTTACCTCGCTGTTCCCAGAGTTAGGCTAGTTAGCCTGCTTGTGGTTTGGTAGGGGTGGTTTCTAGGGATTAAGCGGGTTAGGGGTAGGTATTCAGGTGACTTGCTGACTTCTGGCGTGTGGCTTAATTATTTTGAGAAAAAATAAAGCGATTTAACTCGCTGTTCCCAGAGTTAGGCTAGTTAGCCTGCTTGTGGTTTGGTAGGGGTGGGTTCTATGGGTACGGGGGAGCGGTTAGGTGATTAGCTGGCTTATGGTGTGTCGCTTTATTATTTTAAGAAAAAGTAAAGCGATTTACCTCGCTGTTCCCAGAGTTAGCTAGTTAGCCTGCTTGTGGTTTGGTAGGGGTGGTTCTATGGGTATGGGGTGAGTGGTTAGGTGATTAGCTGGCATATGGTGTGCCGCTTTATTATTTTAAGAAAAAGTAAAGCGATTTAACTCGCTGTTCCCAGAGTTAGGCTAGTTAGCCTGCTTGTGGTTTGGTAGGGGTGGTTTCTAGGGGTTAAGCGGGTTAGGGGTTGGTATTTAGGTGATTTGTTGGCTTCTGGCGTGTGGCTTTATTATTTTAAGAAAAAAAAAAGCGATTAAACTCGCTGTTCCCAGAGTTAGGCTAGTTAGCCTGCTTGTGGTTTGGTACGGGTGGTTTCTATGGGTAGGGGGGTGAGTGGTTAGGTGATTAGCTGGCTTATGGTGTGCGGCTTTATTAGTTTAAGAAAAAGTAAAGCGATTTAACTCGCAGTTCCCAGAGTTAGGCTAGTTAGCCTGCTTGTGGTTTGGTACGGGTGTTTTCTAGGGGTTAGAGGTAGGTATTTAGGTGATTTGTTGGCTTCTGGCGTGTGGCTTAATTATTTTGAGAAAAAATAAAGCGATTTAACTCGCTGTTCCCAGAGTTAGGCTAGTTAGCCTGCTTGTGGTTTGGTACGGGTGTTTTCTAGGGGTTAGAGGTAGGTATTTAGGTGACTTGTTGGATCTGGCGTGTGGCTTAATTATTTTGAGAAAAAATAAAGCGATTTTACTCGCTGTTCCCAGAGTTAGGCTAGTTAGCCTGCTTGTGGTTTGGTACGGGTGGTTTCTAGGGGTTAGAGGTAGGTATATAGGTGATTTGTCGGCTTCTGGCGAGTGGCTTAATTATTTTGAGAAAAAATAAAGCGATTTAACTCGCTGTTACCAGAGTTAGGCTAGTTAGCCTGCTTGTGGTTTGGTAGGGGTGGTTTCTATGGGTATAGGGTGAGTGGTTAGGTGATTAGGTGGCATATGGTGTGCCGCTTTATTATTTTAAGAAAAAGTAAAGACATTTAACTCGCTGTTCCCAGAGTTAGGGTAGTTAGCCTGCTTGTGGTTTGGTAGGGGTGGTTTCTAGGGGTGAAGCTGGTTAGGGGTAGGTATATCGGTGATTTGTTGGCTTCTGGCGTGTGGCTTAATTATTTAGAGAAAAAATAATTCGATTTAACTCGCTGTTCCCAGAGTTAGGCTAGTTAGCCTGCTTGTGGTTTGGTAGGGGTGGTTTCTAGGGGTCAAGCGGGTAAGGGGTAGGTATTCAGGTGACTTGTTGGGTCTGGCGTGTGGCTTAATTATTTTGAGAAAAAATAAAGCGATTCAACTCGCTGTTCCCAGAGTTAGGCTAGTTAGCCTGCTTGTGGTATGGTAGGGGTGGTTTCTAGGGGTCAAGCGGGTAAGGGGTAGGTATTCAGGTGACTTGTTGGCTTCTGGCGTGTGGCTTAATTATTTTGAGAAAAAATAAAGCGATTTAACTCGCTGTTCCCAGAGTTAGGCTAGTTAGCCTGCTTGTGGTTTGGTAGGGGTGGTTTCTAAGGGTTAAGCGGGTTAGGGGTAGGTATTCAGGTGACTTGCTGACTTCTGGCGTGTGGCTTAATTATTTTGAGAAAAAATAAAGCGATTTAACTCGCTGTTCCCAGAGTTAGGCTAGTTAGCCTGCTTGTGGTTTGGTAGGGGTGGGTTCTATGGGTACGGGGGAGCGGTTAGGTGATTAGCTGGCTTATGGTGTGTCGCTTTATTATTTTAAGAAAAAGTAAAGCGATTTACCTCGCTGTTCCCAGAGTTAGCTAGTTAGCCTGCTTGTGGTTTGGTAGGGGTGGTTCTATGGGTATGGGGTGAGTGGTTAGGTGATTAGCTGGCATATGGTGTGCCGCTTTATTATTTTAAGAAAAAGTAAAGCGATTTAACTCGCTGTTCCCAGAGTTAGGCTAGTTAGCCTGCTTGTGGTTTGGTAGGGGTGGTTTCTAGGGGTTAAGCGGGTTAGGGGTAGGTATTTAGGTGATTTGTTGGCTTCTGGCGTGTGGCTTTATTATTTTAAGAAAAAAAAAGCGATTAAACTCGCTGTTCCCAGAGTTAGGCTAGTTAGCCTGCTTGTGGTTTGGTACGGGTGGTTTCTAGGTGTCAAGCGGGTAGGTATTTAGGTGATTTGTTGGCTTCTGGCGTGTGGCTTAATTATTTGGAGAAAAAATAAAGCGATTTAACTCGTTGTTCCCGGGTTAGGCTAGTTAGCCGGCTTGTGGTTTGGTAGGGGTGGTTTCTATGGGTTGGGGGTGAGTGGTTAGGTGATTAGCTGGCTTATGGTGTGCGGCTTTATTAGTTTAAGAAAAAATAAAGCGATTTAACTCGTTGTTCCCGGGTTAGGCTAGTTAGCCGGCTTGTGGTTTGGTAGGGGTGGTTTCTATGGGTAGGGGGTGAGTGGTTAGGTGATTAGCTGGCTTATGGTGTGCGGCTTTATTAGTTTAAGAAAAAGTAAAGCGATTTAACTCGCAGTTCCCAGAGTTAGGCTAGTTAGCCTGCTTGTGGTTTGGTACGGGTGTTTTCTAGGGGTTAGAGGTAGGTATTTAGGTGATTTGTTGGCTTCTGGCGTGTGGCTTAATTATTTTGAGAAAAAATAAAGCGATTTAACTCGCTGTTCCCAGAGTTAGGCTAGTTAGCCTGCTTGTGGTTTGGTACGGGTGTTTTCTAGGGGTTAGAGGTAGGTATTTAGGTGACTTGTTGGATCTGGCGTGTGGCTTAATTATTTTGAGAAAAAATAAAGCGATTTTACTCGCTGTTCCCAGAGTTAGGCTAGTTAGCCTGCTTGTGGTTTGGTACGGGTGGTTTCTAGGGGTTAGAGGTAGGTATATAGATGATTTGTCGGCTTCTGGCGAGTGGCTTAATTATTTTGAGAAAAAATAAAGCGATTTAACTCGCTGTTACCAGAGTTAGGCTAGTTAGCCTGCTTGTGGTTTGGTAGGGGTGGTTTCTATGGGTATAGGGTGAGTGGTTAGGTGATTAGGTGGCATATGGTGTGCCGCTTTATTATTTTAAGAAAAAGTAAAGACATTTAACTCGCTGTTCCCAGAGTTAGGGTAGTTAGCCTGCTTGTGGTTTGGTAGGGGTGGTTTCTAGGGGTGAAGCTGGTTAGGGGTAGGTATATCGGTGATTTGTTGGCTTCTGGCGTGTGGCTTAATTATTTAGAGAAAAAATAATTCGATTTAACTCGCTGTTCCCAGAGTTAGGCTAGTTAGCCTGCTTGTGGTTTGGTAGGGGTGGTTTCTAGGGGTCAAGCGGGTAAGGGGTAGGTATTCAGGTGACTTGTTGGGTCTGGCGTGTGGCTTAATTATTTTGAGAAAAAATAAAGCGATTCAACTCGCTGTTCCCAGAGTTAGGCTAGTTAGCCTGCTTGTGGTATGGTAGGGGTGGTTTCTAGGGGTCAAGCGGGTAAGGGGTAGGTATTCAGGTGACTTGTTGGCTTCTGGCGTGTGGCTTAATTATTTTGAGAAAAAATAAAGCGATTTAACTCGCTGTTCCCAGAGTTAGGCTAGTTAGCCTGCTTGTGGTTTGGTAGGGGTGGTTTCTAAGGGTTAAGCGGGTTAGGGGTAGGTATTCACGTGACTTGCTGACTTCTGGCGTGTGGCTTAATTATTTTGAGAAAAAATAAAGCGATTTAACTCGCTGTTCCCAGAGTTAGGCTAGTTAGGCTGCTTGTGGTTTGGTACGGGTGTTTTCTAGGGGTTAGAGGTAGGTATATAGGCGATTTGTCGGCTTCTGGCGAGTGGCTTAATTATTTTGAGAAAAATTAATGCGATTTAACTCGCTGTTCCCATAGTTAGGCTAGTTAGCCTGCTTGTGTTTGGTAGGGGTGGTTTCTAGGGGTTAAGCGGGTTAGGGGTAGGTATTTATGTGATTAGCTGGCTTCTGGCGTGTGGCTTTATTATTTTAAGAAAAAAAAAGCGATTAAACTCGCTGTTCCCAGAGTTAGGCTAGTTAGCCTGCTTGTGGTTTGGTACGGGTGGTTTCTAGGTGTCAAGCGGGTAGGTATTTAGGTGATTTGTTGGCTTCTGGCGTGTGGCTTAATTATTTGGAGAAAAAATAAAGCGATTTAACTCGTTGTTCCCGGGTTAGGCTAGTTAGCCTGCTTGTGGTTTGGTAGGGGTGGTTTCTAGGGTAAGCGGGTTAGGGTAGGTATTAGGTGATTTGTTGGCTTCTGGCGAGTGGCTTAATTATTTTGAGAAAAAATAAAGCGATTTAACTCGCTGTTCCCAGAGTTAGGCTAGTTAGCCTGCTTGTGGTTTGGTAGGGATGGTTTCTAGGGGTTAGAGGTAGGTATATAGGCGATTTGTCGGCTTCTTGCGAGTGGCTTAATTATTTTGAGAAAAAATAAAGCGATTCAACTCGCTGTTCCCATAGTTAGGCTAGTTAGCCTGCTTGTAGTTTGGTAGGGGTGGTTTCTAGGGGTTAAGCGGTTAGGGGTAGGTATTCACGTGACTTGCTGACTTCTGGCGTGTGGCTTAATTATTTTGAGAAAAAATAAAGCGATTTAACTCGCTGTTCCCAGAGTTAGGCTAGTTAGCCTGCTTGTGGTTTGGTACGGGTGTTTTCTAGGGGTTAGAGGTAGGTATTTAGGTGACTTGTTGGATCTGGCGTGTGGCTTAATTATTTTGAGAAAAAATAAAGCGATTTACTCGCTGTTCCCAGAGTTAGGCTAGTTAGCCTGCTTGTGGTTTGGTACGGGTGGTTTCTAGGGGCTAGAGGTAGGTATATAGGTGATTTGTCGGCTTCTGGCGAGTGGCTTAATTATTTTGAGAAAAAATAAAGCGATTTAACTCGCTGTTCCCAGAGTTAGGCTAGTTAGCCTGCTTGTGGTATGGTAGGGTGGTTTCTAGGGGTCAAGCGGGTAAGGGGTAGGTATTTATGTGATTAGCTGGCTTCTGGCGTGTGGCTTTATTATTTTAAGAAAAAAAAAAGCGATTAAACTCGCTGTTCCCAGAGTTAGGCTAGTTAGCCTGCTTGTGGTTTGGTACGGGTGGTTTCTAGGTGTCAAGCGGGTAGGTATTTAGGTGATTTGTTGGCTTCTGGCGTGTGGCTTAATTATTTGGAGAAAAAATAAAGCGATTTAACTCGTTGTTCCCGGGTTAGGCTAGTTAGCCTGCTTGTGGTTTGGTAGGGGTGGTTTCTATGGGAATGGGGTGAGTGGTTAGGTGATTAGCTGGCATATGGTGTGCCGCTTTATTATTTTAAGAAAAAGTAAAGCGATTTAACTCGCTGTTCCCAGAGTTAGGCTAGTTAGCCTGCTTGTGGTTTGGTAGGGGTGGTTTCTAGGGGTTAAGCGGGTTAGGGGTAGGTATTCAGGTGACTTGCTGACTTCTGGCGTGTGGCTTAATTATTTTGAGAAAAAATAAAGCGATTTAACTCGCTGTTCCCAGAGTTAGGCTAGTTAGCCTGCTTGTGGTTTGGTAGGGGTGGGTTCTATGGGTACGGGGGAGCGGTTAGGTGATTAGCTGGCTTATGGTGTGTCGCTTTATTATTTTAAGAAAAAGTAAAGCGATTTACCTCGCTGTTCCCAGAGTTAGCTAGTTAGCCTGCTTGTGGTTTGGTAGGGGTGGTTTCTAGGGGTTCAGCGGGTTGGGGTAGGTATTCAGGCGACTTGTTGGCTTCTGGCGTGTGGCTCAATTATTTGGAGAAAAAATAAAGCGATTTAACTCGCTGTTCCCAGAGTTAGCTAGTTAGCCTGCTTGTGGTTTGGTAGGGGTGGTTTCTATGGGTAGGGGTGGGCGGTTAGGTGATTAGCTGGCTTATGGTGTGTCGCTTTATTATTTTAAGAAAAAGTAAAGCGATTTACCTCGCTGTTCCCAGAGTTAGGCTAGTTAGCCTGCTTGTGGTATGGTAGGGGTGATTTTTAGGGGTCAACCGGGTAAGGGGTAGGTATTCAGGTGACTTGTTGTCTTCTGGCGTGTGGCTTAATTATTTTGAGAAAAAATAAAGCGATTTAACTCGCTGTTCCCAGAGTTAGGCTAGTTAGCCTGCTTGTGGTTTGGTAGGGATGGTTTCTAGGGGTTAAGCGGGTTAGGGGTAGGTATTCATGTGACTTGCTGACTTCTGGCGTGTGGCTTAATTATTTTGAGAAAAAATAAAGCGATTTAACTCGCTGTTCCCAGAGTTAGGCTAGTTAGCCTGCTTGTGGTTTGGTAGGGGTGGGTTCTATGGGTACGGGGGAGCGGTTAGGTGATTAGCTGGCTTATGGTGTGTCGCTTTATTATTTTAAGAAAAAGTAAAGCGATTTACCTCGCTGTTCCCAGAGTTAGCTAGTTAGCCTGCTTGTGGTTTGGTAGGGGTGGTTTCTATGGGTACGGGGGAGCGGTTAGGTGATTAGCTGGCTTATGGTGTGTCGCTTTATTATTTTAAGAAAAAGTAAAGCGATTTACTCGCTGTTCCCAGAGTTAGGCTAGTTAGCCTGCTTGTGGTTTGGTAGGGGTGGTTTCTAGGGATTAAGCGGGTTAGGGGTAGGTATTCAGGTGACTTGCTGACTTCTGGCGTGTGGCTTAATTATTTTGAGAAAAAATAAAGCGATTTAACTCGCTGTTCCCAGAGTTAGGCTAGTTAGCCTGCTTGTGGTTTGGTAGGGGTGGGTTCTATGGGTACGGGGGAGCGGTTAGGTGATTAGCTGGCTTATGGTGTGTCGCTTTATTATTTTAAGAAAAAGTAAAGCGATTTACCTCGCTGTTCCCAGAGTTAGCTAGTTAGCCTGCTTGTGGTTTGGTAGGGGTGGTTCTATGGGTATGGGGTGAGTGGTTAGGTGATTAGCTGGCATATGGTGTGCCGCTTTATTATTTTAAGAAAAAGTAAAGCGATTTAACTCGCTGTTCCCAGAGTTAGGCTAGTTAGCCTGCTTGTGGTTTGGTAGGGGTGGTTTCTAGGGGTTAAGCGGGTTAGGGTAGGTATTTAGGTGATTTGTTGGCTTCTGGCGTGTGGCTTTATTATTTTAAGAAAAAAAAAGCGATTAAACTCGCTGTTCCCAGAGTTAGGCTAGTTAGCCTGCTTGTGGTTTGGTACGGGTGGTTTCTATGGGTAGGGGGTGAGTGGTTAGGTGATTAGCTGGCTTATGGTGTGCGGCTTTATTAGTTTAAGAAAAAGTAAAGCGATTTAACTCGCAGTTCCCAGAGTTAGGCTAGTTAGCCTGCTTGTGGTTTGGTACGGGTGTTTTCTAGGGGTTAGAGGTAGGTATTTAGGTGATTTGTTGGCTTCTGGCGTGTGGCTTAATTATTTTGAGAAAAAATAAAGCGATTTAACTCGCTGTTCCCAGAGTTAGGCTAGTTAGCCTGCTTGTGGTTTGGTACGGGTGTTTTCTAGGGGTTAGAGGTAGGTATTTAGGTGACTTGTTGGATCTGACGTGTGGCTTAATTATTTTGAGAAAAAATAAAGCGATTTTACTCGCTGTTCCCAGAGTTAGGCTAGTTAGCCTGCTTGTGGTTTGGTACGGGTGGTTTCTAGGGGTTAGAGGTAGGTATATAGGTGATTTGTCGGCTTCTGGCGAGTGGCTTAATTATTTTGAGAAAAAATAAAGCGATTTAACTCGCTGTTACCAGAGTTAGGCTAGTTAGCCTGCTTGTGGTTTGGTAGGGGTGGTTTCTATGGGTATAGGGTGAGTGGTTAGGTGATTAGGTGGCATATGGTGTGCCGCTTTATTATTTTAAGAAAAAGTAAAGACATTTAACTCGCTGTTCCCAGAGTTAGGGTAGTTAGCCTGCTTGTGGTTTGGTAGGGGTGGTTTCTAGGGGTGAAGCTGGTTAGGGGTAGGTATATCGGTGATTTGTTGGCTTCTGGCGTGTGGCTTAATTATTTAGAGAAAAAATAATTCGATTTAACTCGCTGTTCCCAGAGTTAGGCTAGTTAGCCTGCTTGTGGTTTGGTAGGGGTGGTTTCTAGGGGTCAAGCGGGTAAGGGGTAGGTATTCAGGTGACTTGTTGGGTCTGGCGTGTGGCTTAATTATTTTGAGAAAAAATAAAGCGATTCAACTCGCTGTTCCCAGAGTTAGGCTAGTTAGCCTGCTTGTGGTATGGTAGGGGTGGTTTCTAGGGGTCAAGCGGGTAAGGGGTAGGTATTCAGGTGACTTGTTGGCTTCTGGCGTGTGGCTTAATTATTTTGAGAAAAAATAAAGCGATTTAACTCGCTGTTCCCAGAGTTAGGCTAGTTAGCCTGCTTGTGGTTTGGTAGGGGTGGTTTCTAAGGGTTAAGCGGGTTAGGGGTAGGTATTCACGTGACTTGCTGACTTCTGGCGTGTGGCTTAATTATTTTGAGAAAAAATAAAGCGATTTAACTCGCTGTTCCCAGAGTTAGGCTAGTTAGGCTGCTTGTGGTTTGGTACGGGTGTTTTCTAGGGGTTAGAGGTAGGTATATAGGCGATTTGTCGGCTTCTGGCGAGTGGCTTAATTATTTTGAGAAAAATTAATGCGATTTAACTCGCTGTTCCCATAGTTAGGCTAGTTAGCCTGCTTGTAGTTTGGTAGGGGTGGTTTCTAGGGGTTAAGCGGGTTAGGGGTAGGTATTTATGTGATTAGCTGGCTTCTGGCGTGTGGCTTTATTATTTTAAGAAAAAAAAAGCGATTAAACTCGCTGTTCCCAGAGTTAGGCTAGTTAGCCTGCTTGTGGTTTGGTACGGGTGGTTTCTAGGTGTCAAGCGGGTAGGTATTTAGGTGATTTGTTGGCTTCTGGCGTGTGGCTTAATTATTTGGAGAAAAAAATAAAGCGATTTAACTCGTTGTTCCCGGGGTTAGGCTAGTTAGCCGGCTTGTGGTTTGGTAGGGGTGGTTTCTAGAGGTGAAGCGGGTTAGGGTAGGTATATAGGTGATTTGTTGGCTTCTGGCGAGTGGCTTAATTATTTTGAGAAAAAATAAAGCGATTTAACTCGCTGTTCCCAGAGTTAGGCTAGTTAGCCTGCTTGTGGTTTGGTAGGGATGGTTTCTAGGGGTTAGAGGTAGGTATATAGGCGATTTGTCGGCTTCTTGCGAGTGGCTTAATTATTTTGAGAAAAAATAAAGCGATTCAACTCGCTGTTCCCATAGTTAGGCTAGTTAGCCTGCTTGTAGTTTGGTAGGGGTGGTTTCTAGGGGTTAAGCGGATTAGGGGTAGGTATTCACGTGACTTGCTGGCTTCTGGCGTGTGGCTTATTATTTTAAGAAAAAAAAAAGCGATTAAACTCGCTGTTCCCAGAGTTAGGCTAGTTAGCCTGCTTGTGGTTTGGTACGGGTGGTTTCTAGGTGTCAAGCGGGTAGGTATTTAGGTGATTTGTTGGCTTCTGGCGTCTGGCTTAATTATTTGAGAAAAAATAAAGCGATTTAACTCGCTGTTCCCGGGTTAGGCTAGTTAGCCGCTTGTGGTTTGGTAGGGTGGTTTCTAGGGTGAAGCGGGTTAGGGTAGGTATATAGGTGATTTGTTGGCTTCTGGCGAGTGGCTTAATTATTTTGAGAAAAAATAAAGCGATTTAACTCGCTGTTCCCAGAGTTAGGCTAGTTAGCCTGCTTGTGGTTTGGTAGGGATGGTTTCTAGGGGTTAGAGGTAGGTATATAGGCGATTTGTCGGCTTCTTGCGAGTGGCTTAATTATTTTGAGAAAAAATAAAGCGATTCAACTCGCTGTTCCCATAGTTAGGCTAGTTAGCCTGCTTGTAGTTTGGTAGGGGTGGTTTCTAGGGGTTAAGCGGATTAGGGGTAGGTATTCACGTGACTTGCTGACTTCTGGCGTGTGGCTTAATTATTTTGAGAAAAAATAAAGCGATTTAACTCGCTGTTCCCAGAGTTAGGCTAGTTAGGCTGCTTGTGGTTTGGTACCGGTGTTTTCTAGGGGTTAGAGGTAGGTATTTAGGTGACTTGTTGGATCTGGCGTGTGGCTTAATTATTTTGAGAAAAAATAAAGCGATTTTACTCGCTGTTCCCAGAGTTAGGCTAGTTAGCCTGCTTGTGGTTTGGTACGGGTGGTTTCTAGGGGCTAGAGGTAGGTATATAGGTGATTTGTCGGCTTCTGGCGAGTGGCTTAATTATTTTGAGAAAAATAAAGCGATTCAACTCGCTGTTCCCAGAGTTAGGCTAGTTAGCCTGCTTGTGGTATGGTAGGGGTGGTTTCTAGGGGTCAAGCGGGTAAGGGTAGGTATTCAGGTGACTTGTTGGCTTCTGGCGTGTGGCTTAATTATTTTGAGAAAAATAAAGCGATTTAACTCGCTGTTCCCAGAGTTAGGCTAGTTAGCCTGCTTGTGGTTTGGTAGGGGTGGTTTCTAAGGGTTAAGCGGGTTAGGGGTAGGTATTCACGTGACTTGCTGACTTCTGGCGTGTGGCTTAATTATTTTGAGAAAAAATAAAGCGATTTAACTCGCTGTTCCCAGAGTTAGGCTAGTTAGCCTGCTTGTGGTTTGGTAGGGGTGGGTTCTATGGGTAGGGGAGGGTTAGGTGATTAGCTGGCTTATGGTGTGTCGCTTTATTATTTTGAGAAAAATAAAGCGATTCAACTCGCTGTTCCCAGAGTTAGGCTAGTTAGCCTGCTTGTGGTATGGTAGGGGTGGTTTCTAGGGGTCAAGCGGGTAAGGGGTAGGTATTCAGGTGACTTGTTGGCTTCTGGCGTGTGGCTTAATTATTTTGAGAAAAAATAAAGCGATTTAACTCGCTGTTCCAGAGTTAGGCTAGTTAGCCTGCTTGTGGTTTGGTAGGGGTGGTTTCTAAGGGTTAAGCGGGTTAGGGTAGGTATTCACGTGACTTGCTGACTTCTGGCGTGTGGCTTAATTATTTTGAGGAAAAATAAAGCGATTTAACTCGCTGTTCCCAGAGTTAGGCTAGTTAGCCTGCTTGTGGTTTGGTAGGGGTGG